>NC_079456.1:24854754-25034754 GCF_903798145.1 Danio aesculapii | reverse complement strand
TCTTTACCACATCGAACCGGTACACCAACAAGCCTGTCAATCTCACTTTCCATCCTTCCCTCAATTATAAACAAAACCCTAAGATACTTGAACCCCTCCACATGGGGTTAGGACTTTCTTTCAATTGTCTGTAATGCAGCATACAAAAATTGCACATCAAAAATTTGAATGCATGTTTTTTGCATTGGAAAGTGCCTTTTTATTTTAAATTTGAAAAATACTAGCTTTACACTGGACAATCATTGAAAATCATTGAAAACGTTTACATGAACATCAGTAATCGAATTATTTGCCTTAATCTGAGTAAGACAATAATAGGATTAAGTTGTTTATATGAGTAGTGGCTTTTTAAATGTTCCTTTCATGATCCTGCTTTACATGTTATAGCACAGAATTCGATTAACGTCATTGCGTCAGAACGCCATCCACATTTGCTCCAGAGTTTTATGTAATTTCGGGTGTTTCATTTTTAATTTGTCGACTTTAACTGCAATTTGGCGCGTTCACTTTCATTAAGGAACATTTCATGCATGCCCTCATGACAAATGAGATATTGGACGTGAGTATGAACTGCTGGAAGAGTGTAGTTTTAATGAAATTTGATACCGCACACCATATGGGGAAAAAAGCTCTGCATTTCATGATGCAGATGTCTGGTCTTTCACTGACTCGGTCGGTGCAGAGGATAGTGTCAAACAGCCGTGTGTGTATGGAATATCCTGTGGCAAAATGCGACTGAAGTCCTACATGATGGAAATAGTTTGATTGAGGTGTTTACGAGTCTGAACTGCACTTCAATAATGCGACTAAAATACTCTACATGTCTTAAGGACACCAGGACACTTTTTACTCACGTTTTTAATCAATGTTTAATGTCTTGTGACTAAATAAAGGTGTGATCGCCAATGTGATCGTGCACACCAAAGCTCAAAACGCCAGGCATAAAAGTGACGTTTTTAAATGCCTCATGCTCGTTTTTTTTTTTTTTTTTGATGTGCTGTGTCAAAACCTACTCCACCAATCAGATTCCCACTTTTTTTCACATGTACAGAGCTGCTGAAGTTACATTAAACAGCACTTTTTCATTGCGAGCGCACATTGAAGAAGATGCCCAGATGCGATATGAACGTGGAACTGCTTATTGCACTGGTGAATAATAATAATTACTTAATCGTTAGAGCTGGAGCTGCTACTTGAACCATCCATGCTTGTTAAAATCGTCAGTAACTTTAACAACAAGCGTGTCAACTTTTTGTCTTCTTCTGTTACAAGTGGTTCTTCTGTGTCAGAAGCTTAAAGTTGTGTTGCGCCATCTAACGTCAAGGAATGACCTTGCATACTCTTCTGCTCAACGTCAGTGAAAATCGATTGAGTTTGAATATGGAAAAACGTCTCGAATAACGCTGACGATAAACGCAAACGAAAAGTGTCCCGGTGTGTACGAGCCTTTAATTCGATTTCTGTTTAGTTCGATTATGACTTAAGTCAGATTAAGGTAATCAAAAAATCACTGTTTACATGATAGACTCCTAATCAGAGTATTGTCTTAATCATATTAAAATCAGATTATTGGTGTCCATGTAAACATACACATTGATGGCATGAAAATCATTGCTCCATATAGATGAAAGTAAGAGAGCACATTTTAACTGCTAATATCTTCAAAATATGAATGTTGTCTCTTTTGTTTGAAGCACACTAGCTTATATATAACCTCAAGGCTGACATATTGAGGGTGCTGCTAACACCCAAATCAGATCAGGTGCACCTCTGTCTGCAAACAGCCTTGTTCTTTGTTTTATTTTTGGAGACGGAGCCAGCTAGCCACTGCCTGAATCGATATTTATTCAATCCACGCTGAGAGAGCACATGGCGCTCAATGATATGCAAAATGTAAAAAAGATTACAATGGGCAAATTCAATGGAGGCGATTGTGACGATGGAGGAATGCTGAAATCTGCTTCAGTATGCAGAGACTGAGCTCCTGCAGGCTCACACTGCTCTCATCACTATCTCAGGGCTTCACGTGGCCTTGAGAAGAACAAAAGGCTAAGGCAGGCCACAATGACCCTGATCCATACATCAGTGGTTTCCAGTTAGTAACATGCTATCAGCCAAATCATGAACTTTGAGTTGATACTTCAAAGGGGTTCCTCAGGTGGCAGTACATCTAAAGTGGCTAATAACATGCAAGTGTAGACATGCAAAAATGAGTATTGTGTTTGGCTTATCTCTGCATGTATTTGGCGTATATTTTAATTAGTTGTGGTTATTTTTTTGGCTGGCTAGTTTATATTTTGAATTTTATTGTTTAACCAATTTATTTGTTTGTTTGTTTTAGCCTTTTTGCTTTTATTGGCATATTTGTTTGTCTTAATTGTTTGGCGTTTTGTTTAAGTATTTGTTTGTTGTTTTAATGGAGTTTCCCTGAGTTATCTGTTTGGGTTTGGCTTATTTATTTGTTTCAGTTGTTTTTTTGACATGTTGGTTTGTCTGATTTATTTTGTCATGGCTTATTTGTTTATTTCATTGGTATATTTGTATGGCTCACTTACAAATGAAAATAGCACACTTGAAATGAACTCTTGAAATGACCTTTTATCTGCTCATTGTAATTGGGATAATGAGGGAATAACACACACCTGGCCATAGTGTGAAGCCAATTGTCCAATTACTTTTGGTCCCTTATCAAGTGGGAGGCACATATGCAAACTGTTGTAAAGCTGCGGTCACACAGCACTTTTCTCTCCATAGACTTCCATTCATATGCACGTGATTGCGTCAGACTGAAAACGCAAGCTCGTGCAACAAGTTTTGCAGTTGGCTGCGTTGCAAAGTTCAAGCTTGGTGAACTCTGACCTGCGAAATCGCATCTTGACTGCGTGAGACCAATCGAGGATCAAAACATGACCTCTCTGGACAGAAATTTAAAACATGGACCAATCGCTTGCTTTTTTAAATGTCTAATCATCTTGTTTAACCGACAGAACACCTACAGAATGACAGAACACCGTTCACTTGATTTGGAAGTAAATACCCTCAAATTAAAGCTGACAGTCTGCAGTTAAAACATCTTTTTGTTTCATTCCAAATCCATTGTGTTGCTGTATAGAGCCAAAAATATTTATAGACCTAACTGTATGTGTATGTTTATGTTTTGGTTCATTTATTTGTTTGCTTGGCTTATTTATTTGTCTGAGTTATTTATTTGTTTGGTGTTTTAATTTGACCGGTTTTTAACAGTATTTGGTTAGTTTATTTCTATATTTGGCTTAAATATTCACATTACTTTTTACTTGCAATTTTTGTTTGATTTATTTGTGTACTTAATTTATGCATGCATTTTGAGTTCTTTGTCACGATTTTGCAAAAATTCTAAATATTTTCATATGTAAAATATGATATAAATGTAATATTTCTAAATATTATACATTTAAATCTATAATATTTCTTCATATATTTTTATTAAGGCAAATTCTGGGTTTGAAAACTATTTTATTATTTCTTATGTTGTAGCTTTAAGTTGTTAACTTAACAATAAAACAACTCACAAATGCATAAACGAATAATACAAAAAAAATTATGTTTAAATTAAAAAATTGTAATATTATGGACATTTTCACAGCTTTTTGTTATTAGAGACTATTTGTGGCTTTATATTTATATAACTTTATTTCAAACTTTCAATGGTTGTGATGGATTCATTTGAAATATAAAATATAGAGATGTTTTTATCTTTATGTAATGAAATCCACTAAATTAATTTGCCATACCCCCTATTTTTATATTTGATTTCACGGAGGATTACCCATACACTTTTTTGAGAGCACTCAAAAAACACTCCACCCCAATTAATTAATGATAACCTCTAGAATGCTCCTCTACTCACAAAAAAAGAAGAAAAAAAAACTGCAGTTTTCTGTGCCTTCAGGGAAATTCATGCATCATTCAGATCGCTCGGCACCATCTTTACGCCCTGGCTGTCCCGCTGTCCTTTGTATCGTGGACCTCCCACTACATCGCACATTGCCAGAGTCAATGGGCTATGGAAAACTCATCATTTGCAGACTTTCCTCAGAACGGCGAGGACCACACTACAAGAAGACGCAGTACCCTGTCAACAGCCACCTGTTACAGCCCACATCTCAGACACTTCCAGAGCCACAGAGCACAGAAGGTAGGTGTCATCGGGTTGTGAAAACACCTCGCACGCCAGCTTCAGAAACGGGTGCGATATAATGAGCAGTCCATATTAATGACCCTGGCACGGTCCTGTTTAATCACAGCCTTGTAGAGGTGTGATCTCTGCGGATCTTACAGTCAGCAGTAAAGTTCTGAGCCCCCGAGAGCTGACAATTGCTTTTACACACTTATGCATCCAATTGGCCCCCTTGTTTCTGTGCCTAATTGTGACCTTGAGGTTTATTTACGATGATTATTAGTAGTGTTTGTTATGGCAAGCATCACTGATGCTCAAGGTAAAGTGTATAAAATGTAATCTGGGGGGTATTTTCCACCGTACGCTGCTATACAGGCACTTTGAATCAGGGTGCATTCACACTTGCCTCATTTAGTTGAGTTGAATTGGACTAGAGTTCCCTTTTCCTGATTGGTGGAATTCGCTTGGGCAGTTGTGAATGCAGCAATCACACCTAAAGCGGACTGAACAAACGATCATTTGAGCAGTTTATTCAATTCAATTCTATTCAACTCATGTTTATTTCTATAGCGCTTTTACAATGTAGATTGTGTCAAAACAGCTTAACATAGCATTTCTAGTAAATTGAAACTGTGTCAGTCCAGTTTATTTGTTTCTCATGATCCAAACTCAAAAATGGCTGTGCTTTTTGGATTAAAACAGCTGCCGTAGTCAGCTGCACTGTGCAATGAGAGCAAGAATTTGTTTACAGTGCTTTCGCAACAGCTTCATTGCAGCTCGCGGACAAACTTGCGATGGTTGCTTGGCATTTGCAATGCATTAAAGCATTGTTTTCAAGCTGCATTCATTGTCAAAATATAGTTCATCTGAAGTGATGCATACAAAATATATAACATACTGTACAATGACCACACAGTCAGCCAGAGCAGTCATCGCTTTATACTAACAAGTCTCGTATTACCTGCCTGGAGAAATGGTTGTGCCTAACTGAGCCTGGTTTCTCTCGAGGTTTTTTTCGTTCACTTGGTTCATTTTGACCTATGTACACTTGGTTTCACTCGCCAATTAGTGAAGTTTTGTTCCTCACCACTGTCACCGTTGGCTTTTGTTTGTGTTTGGACTGGTAGAGCTGCACATCGATAGATTTGCTGTTCAGTGTTTGGACTTTCAGCAGTGAAAATTAAACCACACTGAACTGAACTAAATTAAACTTCAACTCTGAAAACTGAACTGACTCAGTTTCAATTTACTAGATCTTCTGTATTAAGCTGCTTTGACACAATCTACATTGTAAAAGCGCTATAGAAATAAAGACGAATTAGATCACTAAAATTGTATTTAAAGGGATAATTCATCCAAAAGTGTCGTTTACTCACCCTTTACTTCCTCCAAACATGTTTGATTTTCTTCTGTTGGACAGAAAGGAAGACATTTTGAAGAAAGCTGGAAAACTGTAACCATTGACTTTCATTTGTTTTTCGGAATGTAGATGTCAATGTACAAGCTTCAGCTTTCTTCATAATATCTAAAGTGTTCAGTAGAAGAAAATAGAGAGTACATATACATTTTTAGGTCAACTATTGCTTTAAGTTTTCTAAATGGCCCAAGGCAATTACTTTAAACTGAACAGTGGAAGTTTGAAGTTAATATTTAGTACTTCACTAATTTAATTTAATACTTTAAATTTGAGCCAAACATGGCTTTTAAGGTGGGCGTATACAGTACAATTGCATGTCCATAAGCACATCGTGAGTGAGTTTTTATGAATATAGTTTTCAATATGCAACACGGTTTTATTACCTGCCGAGTTCCAAGGCATCAAATGTAATTTGGGTTTATATTTTCTTTTTCTTCTCTCTTATTTTTATATTTTGTGTTATCTATTGTGATGAGATTATATCATGCACTTTCTGTGTTAGCATCTGACTAATGTGGCTAGATCAACCCAATCACATTAACACAATTTGGCAAAACTATTTTACAAGTTACCAATTTTGCAAGAGTTCATATACTGTACAATATTCATATGTACAAAAATCCCACTTGTATATTTAACTTTAAGTGGGGTGTAAGTGGATCAAACAACATTATACAGATGAAATGACCCCTTATTTGGCAGACATAAAAATCTAGAATATTAAAAAATATTATTTTCCTTTGTTTCTTGTCATAAATGTTGCATCTTTAATGAAATCTGCATTCAAATGAGGATAAAACATAAACAAAATAATAAAATGTCCCCCCCTCCCCTCGTAATCAACAACATCAGAACAGACCTGCAACCCACAGTTTGAGAACCACAAGTGTAAGCTATTGTAATGGACATAAAAAATAAGCTCATGCCTAAAAGGACGTAAAATAATAAAAATCTGTGATTGGCCATTTGTCAGTCGCTAGGTCTTTTCCTGCCTAAGTGCTTGATAATTGGCCATAATGAGCTGGATAACAAGCCTGGATATGCTAAATTAACAATATTATAAAGACCTCTTGGAGTGCACTTGGACCAGTAGACAAACACAAAGCAAAGCCCTCTCCACCATCTGGAAGCAACACTCAGATTTTTCGTCATCAAATTTAAAAGCATGGTTATTTTTATTTTTATTGAGCACAAACTTTCTTCTGGTGAGATAAGATTTTTTATTTCCATCTGCTTCAGTAGCTCTGTTTCTTAATCGAACTGTAAGATAAATATAAAGCAGTTTATTTCAGTCACTGAAAGCAAGGGTGCGGAGAGCCTGACGATGAATGGCCGCTTTAAGAGAATTATACCACGTTGATGTCAGCAATCAACACAACAGAACCATTACATCACTTTTATGACTCGGCAGTCACAGAAATCCCTATCCTGAAGTCAAAGGCTTTGATTAATAAAGCATTGGCTAAATTTCCTCAGGGAGCAATCGAACAGAGGAAAATTAACAACATAAGAGCGATGCATGAGCAAAGATGAGAAGAACTGTGAAATCCATTAAAAAAGGGGGGATATGCACTAATTATTTTGGGTTCAAACATACTATGTGTATTACATTTTATTATATTCATAATATCAATAAATTTTTTTAATACTTTCATTAGCACCATATGTCAATATGTATGAGAAAGGCCCCCAGAAGATATTACAATGAAAGAAGAAAATATACACTCACCGGCCACTTTATTAGGTACACCTTACTAGTACCGGGTTGGACATCTCAAAGGTGCTCTATTGGATTGAGATCTGGTGGCTGTGGAGGCCATTTGAGTGCAGTAAACTCATTGTCATGATCAAAAAACCAGTCTAAGATGATTCGCGCTTATATCTGACATGGTGCATTATCCTGCTGGAAGTAGCCATCAGAAGATGGGTACACTGCGGTCATAAAGGGATGGACATGGTCAGCAACAATACTCAGGTAGGCTGTGGCATTGACACATTGCTTAATTGGTACTAATGGGCCTAAAGTGTACCAAGAAAATATCCTGCCCCCCACAATTACAACACCATCACCAGCCTGAATCGTTGACACATAGCAGGATGGATCCATGCTTTCATGTTGTTGACGCCAAATTCTGACCCTACCATCCGAATGTCGCAGCAGAAATCGAAACTCATCAGATCACATATCTTTTTACAATCTTCTATTGTCCAATTTTGGTGAGCCTGTAGAATTGTAGCCTTAGATTCCTGTTCTTATCTGACAGGAGTCGCACCCAATGTGGTCTTCTGCTGCTGTAGCCCATCCGCCTCAAATTTGACGTGTTGTGCATTCAGAGATGCTCTTCTGCATACCTGGGTTGTAACAATGGGTTATTTGAGTGACTGTTGCCTTTTATATTAGCTTGAACCAGTCTGGCCATTCTCGTCTGACCTCTGACATCAACAAGGCATTTGCGCCCATAGAACTGCCACTCACTGGATATTTTCTCTTTTTCGGACCATTCTTTGTAAACCCTAGAGACGGTTGTGTGTGAAAATCCCAGTAAATCATCAGTTTATGAAATATTCAGACCAGCTGGTCTGGAACCAACAACCATGCCACGTTCAAAGTCACTTAAATCACCTTTCATTCTGATGCTCAGTTTGAATGGTAGCAGATCGTCTTGACCATGTCTACATGCCTAAATGCATTGAGTTGCTGCCATGTCATGGCTGATTAGAAATTTGCATTACTGAGCAGTTGGACAGGTGTACCTAATAAAGTGGCCGGTGATTGTATGTTAAAATGGCTTAAGTAGCTTGGATTCCATTCAGGAAATATCAGGAGGGTTATATAACCAAAGTTTCCAATGGAATACTAACTGTATGAAGTCAGAAATTACTTTATTTTCTGTATAGCGCTGCAGAAATGCTGTCCGACTGAAGGCACAATGCAAACCTGATAAGGAGTTTGCATTAAATACCAAAGCAAAAAAAGAAAAAACTTGGAGCATTATATTTTGGCATTGAGAAATGAAAGTGTGACTCTTACTCTTTGAGGACATGTAAGGCAGATTTTTTATTTCTCAAAGTAGCTGTGTGTGGCCATGAATAATTCCTTCAGAGTTTTTTTTATATTAAAGTTACTTTAAAATCTTACATAGACGTTCTAGGACACTTGGCACTTCATCCGATATTGCATTAACAGCACCATACAGTTTAAATCATAACTTTTAGAAGTACAGGATCATAGCCAAGAACATCCTGTATACCTGAAGAAATCTATTTGTTAATTTGTTAGCATCCAATTTATTGGAAAGCTTTGTTAAGATAATGATAATACCTGACATCAAGGGTGTCAATACTTATGTTAATATGCTTATGTTAGCATCATGGAAATCAGTAAAAAAATATAATTAGCATATGTTGGCTTATATATCAAGCTATATTTCATCAAAGAGATGTTTAACACCTGACGAAAACTTCAGGTTCACATCTAGCATAAATGTGGTGTATATTTACCAAGAGAGCTAAGTTAGCATCAAATACCCCAAAAGGATAATGTTAAGGGTGTCCATAATATTCAAAGAAGTCTACTCTGTCTGCTAGCATCACCAAGATTTTGATACCTGTGGAAGCTATGTATACATCAAAGATGCCTATTATACACAGAGAAAACTAATATTAGCATCAAGCAGGTCTATAAAAGTCTACACAAAGGATATCTGTTTGCGTCAATGTATATTAGACCTCTAGGAAGCTAATTAGTTGACAAAAAATATTTAAAAAAAAGCTAATGGTAGTGACAATGATATATCATTGTCTTAGAAAGCTAACATTAGCCTTAAATGGTGTGTGTAATACTTGAAGAAAGCTATGGTTAGCATCAAAGAAGTCTTTCAAACCTTAAGAAATTGAGCGGCTATTATGAAGATATATTACACATCTAAAAAGCTACTTAGTAGCTACCATCACCCATCTGAGAGAGCAAATGTTAGCATCAAAGATGTCTATTATACTTGCAGAAAGCTAGCATTAGCATCAAAGAGGTGTTTAATACCTGGAAAAAGCTATTGGTTAGAATCAGGGAGGTGTGTAATATCTCATAAGCCAAATCAAACGCCTAAAAAGCTAGCATTAGAAACAAGGATATCTATAATACTCATAGAAATGTAACTAGCATTGAGAAGGTATATAATACCCGAAGAAATCTGTCTGTTGGCATTAAGGAAACAATAATACCTCTAATAATCTAACATGGGAACAAAAATGGCTGTAATATTCTTAGGAACAATTTTAGCATCAAAGCGGCTGCAGAAATCCATTAGCATGAAGATATTATACCAAAAGAAAGCTAATTAGTTACCATCAAATAAAAATGCTAATGATAGCATCAAGAATGATTATATTAATATGAAGACAGATATCTGTTAGCATCAACAACCTGTAAAAAGCTAGCTGTATACATCAGGTGTGTAAATAATACTCATACACAGCAACTATTAGCATTATAGTAAACTAAATCTATAGCCAGCTAACATCAGAACGAAGTTCTGTATCTCTATAATCCCTGGTTAAATCTAAGATTATAAAGGATTATAAGCAGCCTACTGCTAAGGTTGTGTACATACATTAATCTGGATAAAGCTATATGTTAGCATTTAGAAGCTCTTTTATACTTAAAATCATCTATCTATTAGCATTCCCGTTCATCTCAATTCTTTGTTTTAACCTTTACTAGGACCATGCTAATTAGCAAAACCTTTCAATTCTTTTAAATGAATTGGAGTATTTTTTCCTGCTGATTGTAGTATAAATATGTTAATGCATTCAATTCAAATTCTCAAACTATATCAGCTCCCATGCGATGGGCAGCAGTCAGGCAGTTCATCCCTGTTCAATTACATATTTATTTGATTAGGTGCAATGAAGCACATCTGCAGAGGATTACGTGTAGGAAGACGTTAAATGAAGGGAGATATTTGCCTCTTAAATTACTTTCACATTATCTAAGGTCTCATTTTCGCATTTAGTGGGCCGGAGAACTGAGGAGCTGTGGCCTCGAGGTTAAGCTTTAGCTCCTTTCTTTCCTTACTTTTGATTTATGTGAAATTGTAAATGATGTCATTTTCTATATACTTTAAACCTTAAGGCCTGATATACTCTGCATGTATATTCTGCAGATTTTCTATTTAAAAGAACAAATTAATCACACACATTAAGGTATTAGAAATGAAAAACAGTATCGTTGCTTCTTTTGACAATAATAGCTGTTTAATTTTATTATATCCCTCAAAAGGATACCACAAGTGTTTAGCAATCTGGAATGTCATTCAATCAAACAATTTTTTTTCAAGTCCAGCATCAACCTTTATAGGTTTCCTCAATCTAATTATAAACGATATAACAAAAATACATACAATTAATAAAGAATATCTGTTTTCTGATGACCTTTTTTGTTTTTAAAATATATACAGGGTCACTAGTGACCCAAGATATGTAATAGTGTAACTATATTTGTCTTGCTTATAATAACTGTGCTAATATCGCAAAATATTATAAAGGTTGCCATTTATTTTAAAATTGCCACAGATTTCCTGCATAATTATTGGTCACACTTTATTTTGATGGTCTGTTTGTTGAATTTAAGTTACATTTCATTTACATGCCAACTAATTCTCATTAGATTAGAAGTAAACTGTTAGGTTTGGGTTAGGATTGGGTTAGTGGTGTAAAATAACAAATTACAAATACTCAAATTACTGTAACTGAGTAGTTTTTCTCAGGAATTGTAATTTACTAAGTAGTTTTAAAGATGTGTACTTTCACTTTCCTCTTGAGTAAATTTTTAGTGCAGTATCTTTTACTCCACTACTTTCCTTCAACCTACAGTCACTACATAATTTTTTTTTTGTCTATGCAGACTAGAAAATTTGCTCCTGTGATTCCTGTCCAATCTAAAAGATTAAAGAAGTAAATCGCCTCATACTGAACATTGTAATGGCGCAGTGGGTAGCACGTTCGCCTCACAGCAAGAAGGTTGCAGGTTCGAGCTTCAGCTGGGTCAGTTTCCGTTTCTGTGTGGAGTTTGCATGTTCGCGTGGGTTTCCTCCGGGTGCTCCGGTTTTCCCCACAAGTCCAAAAACATGTGGTATCGGTGAATTGGGTAAGGTAAATTGTTCATAGTGTGTGAATGTAAGAGTGTATGGGTGTTTCCCAGTGATGGGTTGCAGCTGGAATGGCATCTGCTGCATAAAACATATGCTGGATACGTCTGAAGCTCATATGCAGGCTTATTTTACATTCTGGCAGAAACATCATTGAGCCTCGCTAGATCCTCTCCCATTATAAAACACTCACAGGAAATTAATTTGCAGAACTATGGAGATATATTAAATAGAGACTTTCACGTTGACTTCACGCATAGTTTGTGAATGGACAGACTTGAGTGTACTAGTTGAAGATGTGATCGTGAGGCTGTTTTTGCCCCAAGTTTGAAGTAATCAATCAGAGAACAGGAGAAAGTGCATTACTTCAATCATTTTAATGTAGCTTATAGTATAATTATTATATAATAATTATAGTATAATATTGCGAGTACACTTTAAGCAGCCCACCTGGAGCCCACCCATCTCGCAGCCCACCTGGAGGATCGCTGAGGCCCACTGGTTGAGAATCAATGATTTAGAGTCCTTCATGTTAAATAAAAGGTAAAAACATCCAATTCTCTCTTTAAAAAGACCTGAATATAATAATTCAACTAGTAGAAAATTCACACATTTATGAAATAAAACAGCTTTCCAGTTCATGTTTATGTTTTTAGTTGATTCTTACCTAAACGGACTGATCATATTAAAAAGCACTGCATTTATGAAGGGGTTTGACAAATCACCTGTAGGAACAATCTTCTCCCTCTTAAAAAAACACCTCCCCTTACACTAGTGCCTAATTCTCTGAGCACTTCAGTTTCTTTGCATAATGAGCATTTCTTGTGTGTATTGTCTCTTGTACACTGAAAAAAATTATTCTTCCTTGGATTTACCCTTGGATTTAATTTAAAATTAATGATTCCTTGGATTTACTCAATTTTTTTTACGTTAAGTGGTTGTAAACATTTTATTTTGGCTGAATTTAAACAATCAAATTAAGTTGAACATTGCTCAATTTAATTTGTTTGTTTAAATTCAACACAAATAAATTGTTTGCAACAGTTTTGCATGCAACACTTTTTTCAGTGTAGTTGAATCACTGAAGGCCTCCTAAATTGTAAGTCGCTTTGGACAAAACTGTCTGCTATATGACTAAATGTAAATAAACAAGATGTCAAAACGGCCCACCTATTAGATAATGACAGTGTAGGTGATTTTTTTTTTCGACCAATTAGAGTTCTTTTCTCGCTTTAGCTTTATGCACAACACGACTCCAATCACAATAGACTTCAAGTAGCTTGTTGCCTTTGTTACATTAGAAACATAATTTGTACCACTGTGTACCTTTTTTTCTGAGAGTGCATTAACTAAAAGCTTTTTTTAATTAATTTGTTGGATATATATTTTGGATATATTGGATATATATATATATATATTTTGTGCTAGATATAAATATCAGTGTTGGATACATATTGTGGTTGATATTATGTGCTATTTTTCTTGTTTCTTGTGTTAATATTTACATATTCCTTCCTATTTACCATGACAATACTTCGACTATACTCTCATTCACTGTAAAGTACATGAAACATTTTTACGCTATACATTTTTTTATTTATAATTTTTTCATTTAGCTAGTTCATTCAATAAGTGAAGTTTCACAAATTACTTTCAAGAGGAGCATGTGATATGATCATTATGATCATCATATATATATAAAAAAACGCATTTATGAAGTGTGCACAGGTGAGTGGGTTTGACAAACCACCTGTAGGAACAACCTTAGTGCTTAATACTTCGAGCACTACAGTTTCTTTGTATAATGAGCATTTCTTGTGTGTATTGTCTCTTGTAGTTGAATCACTGAATGCCTCCTCAATTGCAAGTCGTTTTGGACAAAAGCGTCTGCTATATGACTAAATTTAAATAAACAGAATGTCAAAAAGGCCCACCTATTAGATAATGACAGTGTAGGTGATTTTTCGACCAATTAGAGTTTGTTTCTATGCTTTAGCATTACGCACAACATGACTGCAATCCCAATAGACTTCAAGTAGCTTGTTGCCACCTGCTGTAAACAGGGTCACGGATCTCATACAGATGACACAAGTTCAAATCTGGCTCCTGTTATTTCCTGATGCAGTTCCCTGCTGAATGAATCAATAACGGCGGCCAAAAATAAGCCTTTCTTTTTTTTTTTTTCTTCTCCAAGCGAGAGATAGAGAAAGTGATAAGAAGGATGTCCACGCCTCCTGCTGAGAGCCTTGTTGTGTGCCAATACTATGAAGGAAGCACACAGAGATCTCTCAGCGGGGACTGCGCACACACTTTCTGTTTGCCTCGTAAGTCGGCACATTAGAGAAATAGGCCCATACTTTCACCAAGACAGTATCCAGCTTAAGGTACTTATTACTCAGATGAATCACCGCAAGAAGACTTTCCAGGAAGCTAATATCCAGTCATTAACATACGTCTGCAGTGAGGACGATTTTAAAGCCGTCCCCATCCTTGATGCTTCATATTGCGGAGGTGCCACTGAAGCATGAATTAGCTGCAATGAGGGCTCGCAGGCACATTAGCTGCCACCCCATTCCAAGAAGGATCATTTTGTTATCTTTGGTAGGTCCATTTTCCAGCAGGCACTCAAGCAGATGCCGTTTCCTATTTGTTCATGACTGCTTGCCAATCCATTTATCAGATTTTTCTTCCTTGGGGTCAGGCTGGTGCTAATGTCACATTCACAGAAATTTGTACAGTGTTCATTTTGCTAGCGCACATTGCTTTTCTTTAGGTGATCAATGTGATCAAAAAATGTTTGTTTTAGTAAACTTCAATCAAACTCTGACCATTTGCTTCCGCATTTGGAGTGGGAGTTCATTTGTTGATGATAGCAACTGTATAGCATTTTCCATGGCCGGCCCTAACCAATGTGGCGCCCTCGGCAAGGTTTCAGGTGGTGCCCTGTCGCCTCACA
The DNA here is from genome assembly GCF_903798145.1 of Danio aesculapii. NCBI lineage: Eukaryota > Metazoa > Chordata > Actinopteri > Cypriniformes > Danionidae > Danio > Danio aesculapii. The sequence goes on along the minus strand of NC_079456.1, from coordinate 25,020,076 downwards.
GTAAATTCCACTGGTAGTGTACAGTCTAATAATAAACACATGATTTAAAGAATAAAATAAGATGAAATAACATACAGGTAAATGAAAAACTTAGAGATACATGCATGATGTAGACTGTATAATACACAATGTACTATTTCTGATATACAAATTATATTAGTAATTCATTTAACAATTTAAATTTCATTATCATTACAGTAAAATTCTAATTAGTGAATGCAAAGATTGAGTAAACTTCAGTATAATACACCATGTGGGAATGCTAAGCTATGCTCTAACATTAATGATGTGCACTTTAACACTGATGTAAAGTTTTTGATAAACGTACTTTAAACAATATGAACTGTAACACAACAAACAGCTAGGCTTACAACGACTATTACAAGCGGAGAAAACGTCAGATAACCATGCCAATGCAATTAACGTTACAACACCTGCTGAAAAAACCTAATATCTACACATTTGCCTGAGGAAGGAATGATGGGGGTAGTTACATTACTATTACTATTTTACATAACATCTATGCTCTTCCATAACAACAGCTGACTTTAGAACTGATAGCACTAGCTATTTATTGATTAGCAAACGATGTTATGCCATACCTGTCAACATTAAGATGTAAAAATACGAGACAACAATTAGATTAAAATGACAAAATACATAGCAAACATTAGAAAATATTGACAGTAAAATAAAAGGTTTAGCTTAAAAACCAGTTAAACTCCGCAGACCCGGTACCGGTCAGTGACATCATCAACTTTCGCTTTAAGATTTAAAGGGTTAGCATTGCACCATACCCCCTTAAGAGGTTTCGTTTGAAAGTGTAGAATCTTTATTTTATGCACATATGCATAACTTTGGTTTTATCCTACTGTACAAAAGGTATTTACACTTAAATACACAGTATTTTGGATACCAGAGCTGGGTATTGAACATTGGTTCAATTTCATATGGTTCATATATGACACATGTACAAGTTATATCTCAAATGAAAGCTCTTGCCGGTGCTCATACGGTTCTAGTATTCTTTTTACTGAATTATATTCTCATATCAAACAGCTGTTCAATGAATCGTGGTGTTTCCATGGCATAGAAGTGAAAACAATACATTTATGATCAATAAGCAGCCCCAGATAGCACAGACAGCTGTCATCTCTTACTTTATGCTGTGCGTTTCAAGGCCATTTCTCCTCTGTTTTTGAGGTGATGTGCATAAGTAATACTTTTATATGTCTGACGTGGTCCAAACACAGTGAATTATGTTTGATCAAACAAAAGAATAGTGAAATATGAAAACAATGATCGCTCCCTTTAGCTTTTATAGCACCTCTCATCAGTTGGAATACAATAACTTATGTACAGATTATGGTAGAGACATTTTTTTTCCCTATGATTACAGACATGTGCAGGAACCACCAAAATTAATTACAGCAAGCTAGACCACACAGAACCTAAAAGGTACACTTTCAAATTTGAGTTTATAAAAAAATACAAAAAGCGCCTCTTTTTTAGGTGTTTATTATAACACAGACGACATATACAGTTATTTTAAACACTTTCAATAGTGTTTTATGAAAATTCAAAGGGTTTTCTTTAAAATGATACCAAATTTTTGCATTTACACCTCTGCATTTGGATTTGGGAAGCTTTTAAATTTGGGTAGGCAAAATCCAGGCGGAAATCCCAAAATAGCACTAGAGTTTAACTGGTTAAAAATCAATGGCCTATACTGAAATTAAATCAAGTTGGAAAATCTTGTTCACTTTTTAATCACTATATTTAAATATTGATTAAAGTTATTACAGTTATTTAGTGAAGAGCAGCCAATTAATCTCTCGTTTTGTTTTGTTTGATAACAGAGGTGTCACTTTAAGAATGCACATAAGGCTAATGAAAGCATTCGATTAACCGTTTATGCTCATCTAAGAGAAAATTAGTTGTGTTTAAAATAAAACAACCAGAAGAAAATGCTTTTTTATATTATTAAGTGTATTTGTCTGTTCAAAATCAGCCAAATCCTCAAAGTATCCCAAACTTTCGCTCCTCTTTAAATAGCGTGTACAGAAGCTGATCTGGGAACAGTTTATCATATGGAGCACATCCGTCAGTCATTGATTCAGAGGTTGCAACGATTGACGCATAGCTTAATGAAAAGAAGGTGAATGCAGACATTTTTAACAGTTACTGTATTTCAACGTGCTTTCAAGCAAAAAAAAGCGAAGGCACAATTCTCTTGATCAGCTCTTGCGATTATTTCACATATGAGATCGGCTCTGCATATACTTTCATTTTTCATAGAAAGATTAAACATACGGGGGAAACATGGGGAACTACTAAAACAGGATGATAGTGGGCAACAACGGGATGGTTGACAGGTACGTGTCATGTTAATGCTGTTTTCAATCATTGTTCGCATACAGCAAAATAATCTTTATCTTACCGCGTAACATTACCTCTGTCTTTGTCGCGTTTTTTTCTCCTCTTCTTTTCTTTTTCTCCCTGGTCATCAGAAAGTTTGGGGCGCTTTGACATGTTGAGCAAAAAAAATGAACACCATGTAGTAGGTAAGGTCTAATTTTTTCGGAAGGGGGGGGTGTCTTTGGCGAGTAGGCTTTATTATTATTATTATTATTATTATTATTATTATTAATACTACTACTACTACTACTTAGTAGGCTTTGCACTATGCAGTTAAATTAATATGCGCTAAATCTTTTCTGAAGTCATAATACCAACTAGTTTTGAGAATATTGGAAGTTACACTGTTTTTCTTTCCCCATTTCTGGATGTGCGACGCCCTTACGCCTGTTTCACACCGCAAGCGTCAGCAGCGCGTGAGCAGAGCGTGAGCAGCGCGTATGGAGAGCAGAAGCAGCGCGCAGGCGTTTGCCTTTCACACCAGCTGCGTTTGCAGTGCGCAGGTCTTCGGCAGCTGCTGCAGAGATAAATCTATTTCTGTCTATTCTGTCTAGTTACATATCTCTCTCTATATACAAATATACTTTTAAAAAAAACTTTTCATCTGCACCAAGGCTCGCGGCAACTTCCTCCTATGCTGTTTCTTTAACCTGCAAGTCTTTATTTTACAAATGACATAGATCATACAGTACTGTCTGCTTCTCAAGCTCTATGAGGAGTGTCATTCATGTCTGGTGCACTCAGAAGACAATCGCCTGTGATATCATGCCATTTGGTTTTTGATTGTCAGGTTGTTGTAGGCCTAGTTATAATAATATTTATACAATATAGTTATAATGATATTTATACATGATCAAACTAGTGCTACTTTCTCCGCTTCAGTAATGTCCAGCGGCAGAGTAACAGCTCGTGCAAAGGATAAGACGGACAAAAGTAATCAATGCATGCCCTTCTTTTATTTATTTTCGTGTTGTCAGGTTCACAGAGCAAACAGCTCCTGGGTGGAATAACTTGAGTGAACATAAAACAAAGCCGAATAAAACTTTCTTCTTCTGCTTCAGCTGCACAGCACACAGCGAGCTCACATCATCCAGCATGCGTGTGGAACTACACTACCCACAATACACTTCGCTACAACCCGTAAATAAAATTTCGGGCCTAAATAAATGTTTGTTGCAGTTTTTAATCGTTTAAGTTCATTTGATTGACTATTTATAAATCAGTGGATATTATTACCGTATGTATTGGGTAAAATAGCTACTTTTTACTGTCATTCAATGTGTTTTGATCATTATCAATGCACTGTCACTTTAATTGAGCGTGAGCAGCGCGGCAAAAATAGACCCAGCACCGAAACTATCGCGGCACTGTTGCTTCAGCGACGCTCACGCCTTGCACTGACGCGTTGCTGCTGCTTGCGGTATGAAAGCTCTAATCTGTTAACATGGACGCCAAAAAAACACGCGCTGCTCACGCTCTGCTCACGCGCTGCTGACGCTTGCGGTGTGAAACAGGCGTTAGCATTTTCCTATACTGCCTATGCCATGGCCCGGCCCTGGCATTATCCCCAACCACGCCCTGTAACCATTAATTTGCCAAAAGGGAATGATGTGCAAAAAGACAGTCCCACCCCCTACTTAATATTCAGTTTCAGTTTGAAGTACATCAATATAAATAATCAAGTACATGAAGTACATGAAATAAAAGAAATAAAACAATTTGTAGTTCACACAGAAATTAAATGGTATTTTAGTAAGATGAGATACTGTTTTATTTTTATTAATAGTTTGAATTAGTTTTCATTTTCATCAAGATTTAATCATTTTATTTTTTTGTCTGTTTTTTTATTTGAATTATTATTGCTTAATTTATTGTCTTTTCTTTTTTAAGAGTATTTCAGTTGAGCTGTTTTACAGCAAAGACTATTACTAAACCATTATCTAAACAATCAATATTTGTTGTACCCTTACTAAACTATTGACTAAAAGCTTTTTTTGATTAATTTGTTGGATATATATTTTGGATATATTGGATATATATTTTTTGTGCTGGATAGAAATATTAGTGTTAGATACATATTTTGGTTGATATTGCTATTTTTCTCCTGTTTATGTTTACATATTCCTTCTTTTTTCCATGACTATACTTCGACTATACTCTCGTTTGTTGTAAAGTACATGAAACATTTTTATGTTATACATTTATTTATTAATTTTTCATTTAGTGTGTTTATACAATAAGTGAAGTTTCACAAACTACTTTCGATAGGAGCACATGATATGATTGGTCGCAACTGGTCTCTCGTCTGTAATCATTAGTAAGCCCATCCGATCATTGCAAACTCACTATAAATAGCCCGACTAGCATTACTCATATTAATTTTTTGAAGAATCCCCCCATCCACCCTATTTCCACCTTTCCTCCTTTACCAGGGGGATCTCTCGAGACTTGCCTGATCTCGTACCCTCTTAGGCCCCGTTTACACTTCCAGTTAAATGCGAGCCAACTCTGATTTTTTGCTCATATGTAATACAGATCGGATCTGTCACATATGAGCGTGTAAACACGAAAATGCATTTGGATATTCAGAGACTGGTTTCAGGCCTCCTTCATATGTGGAAATGAATCAGATATAAATTTGATATGTGACAATGTGACTATCATGTAAACAGGCAGATCAGATTTATTGTGACATTCCGTTTTGTACGTCATTAAACTTGCGACAATGTGGTACTTCTCCGCAGTTTAATGATGTAGAAGGAAGAGCGTGTGTGAAGACGCCGACACGGTAAACAACAACAACACAGGAAATATGGAGGAGGAATGGGTTCAGTCGCAACAATTTGCTTCCACCAGACCTGAGATCTCTCTTGTACCCACAAATTCCTCTGAATGGTGAAGGACACCATTTATAAACTATAGGCTCAAGCTGCGATGACGGCCCCTTCCCTCCTCCTCCGCCTCAAAATAATTTTAAAGTTGAACTTCGCATATTTCGCAGAGCTAAAAGCAGGACAATTTCTTCCATCAGGGCTAGTGTGGCGCAGATGATGGACACATGAATTGGATATAAGTCACAATTAAAAGAATGTGTAAACAGACAGGCAAAAAAAATCAGATATAGGCAACAAATCGGAATTGGGCATCAAGACCTGACAGTGTAAACGGGGCCTTACATGCTCATTCACCCTGGGAGTGCTAGGCTCAATTATCTCCGAGGTTTCTCTCCCGGGACAGCATGCCAAACCGGCTATTATAATCAAGCAATGTCTAAGTGTGAACCCTTAAACTTTATAATCCAATTTTTTTTGTACATCCAATTTTTTACAGCATTGACACATTTATATATATATATATATATATATATATATATATATATATATATATATATATATATATATATAGAGAGAGAGAGAGAGAGAGAGAGAGAGAGAGAGAGATTCTATATACAGTATATTCTAAATATAATTTTCTAAATATAATTCAATCTTCTGTATTTTATATTTATATAACTATACATGTAATTTAATATGTATTCATCTTAAATCATTATTTTGCTGAACTAGTGTATAATATAATAATAATAATATTAATAATATGATAATAATAATAATAATAATTACACTGATAACTATATTTATATGCCATATATCAGTAAATGTGTGTGCGCACATGTGAATACTAATACATTTTCTAATATTATTTATAGACCATTTAAGGCATGTAAAAATAACAATGGTGCGAGTGCATTTCCTGTTTTACATTTGTAATTTCTATAGTTTACGAGAATCCAAAAAAATTACGTATATATTTATCTTGTAATTGCTGCAGACGTATTTGATATAAACTCACAACAACAAGTAAAATGTTGAACTTGTTTACTCCATGTGTCATGTGTCGATGACGATATAGGTGCGGATCCAAATGCAGGATTTATTATGAGAATGGTCAGGCAGGCAATGGTCAACAGGGTCAAACAGGTACATGCAGAGCAATCCAAAGTCGTAGTCAAAGAACAGGTAAATAGTTGGTACAGGCAGCAATGAATCAAAACAAACAGACAAGCAAAGGGTCAAAACATGGCTAGGCTAAACAAGGAAAAACGCATCATAATGCTCACAGATAAACAGTTAAACAAGACTCAGCAACTAGTGTGTGTGTCTGTGCTGATTTTAGAGTCCATGTTCTAATCAGCTTCAGCTGTGTATGTTAGTAATCCGCAGAAAACCGGAACAGGTGTGAGTGTGTGGTGCATGACAGGATCTGTATCCCATAGGGTGACAGATTTGTAAAAGGTCATTGAGTCTTTTAAAAAAAATCGAAGTCTATTCCTCATTAAGATTTTTTTATGTAATAGATATTTATTTTAAATTTTAAATATTAAAAAAGTCGATTTTGCTTATGTGATTAAATAAGGATAATTAAAAAAAAAGATCTCTCAATTATATATTCAATAAAATATTTTAATCCTGTAAATCATAATTGCAAGAAAAAGCATACATCACACAATTCTTACATTGACAAGATTTATGACAAAAATTTAAACAAAAAATATCAATTCATTAAAATGAAAAGGCTAATTTATATATATATATATTTTTTTTTAATCTAAATAATGCTGCAAAAACGATTGCAATTAAACGATTAATTTATAATGGTAATTTTCTTTCTAGGAAACTTCTCCAGTAATTAAACACTTTACTTAAAGGGGTGTTCATAAGAGTCTCATGAAACCTTTATAATCATGACCTGACACATGTCATGAATGTGAATGAGATTTCATGCATGCTTATAACAACTGTTTTTACGTGCCATTTGCTCAGTTATGTCATTTTAAATGCAAAGATTGCATTGTTTGTCATGACAACCTGATATTATCAAGACAACCTAACTTCATAAAGTCATAAATCTGTCTATATGTATTGCTTTTATTAAATTTAAATGATGATAATCAACCAACTGTTGGCTGTTTATGACCGTGATACAGCACTAAAGACAGCAGATATGCAGTCACAAATATGCTTTGTATATGTATAATGGCATCAAATGTGACTCAAACAGCATGGTTTTAGACTTACAATTGTACTTTTTATAAATGCTCTTATACGCAAAAGTGATTAAAATGGTTTCTACTGAGTGGAAACTGTCGCATGAGAGCGTGTCAGATTATAGTGCAATAAACAAAATGAAGCTGGAAAAAAATAAATTCACAACAGACTGCCAAGCTCACACTGTGACATGGCAGCAGTCGCCCGCAGCTAAATGGAAGAACTTCATTTGCCCTTAACACTGTGGGGAGGAATTAAGACAGAAAGAAAATCAATCTGGACTCTTGTCCTCTGTAAAGAGCAGAATACTCTTAACTGATATCTTGATTGTGTGACTGAACTGTTGGAGAATTACACAGGTAGGGCCAGCGTTTGTTTCAAGGCTGATTGGATTATGACAGTGTGTGGTTTGTTTATTTTTTCGTGGCAAACAAGAGTTTTGATTTTTACTCATTGTGTGGCTTTGTTCCAAAATGTCTACTTTTCAGACCAAAAACCAATTTCATTGAAAGCACTTTGGAGATTTGAGTGATGATGGAATTCAACATTAAAATTCACTCAAAAAACATGAGATTTTTGCTGCTTGTTCAATTTACTTATTTAAAATGAGCTGAAACAGCACTATTCTTCAGATTTTTTTGGGACAACTTAATTGTTTTATGTTCAATACACGTTTAAATTTCCTAGATTAACTAAATTTGTGCTGGGACAATATGAATGAATTGTGTGGAACCCTGCATTTTTACCATCTTGCGAGCAAGATGTAATGAGAAATCTGAGAAATAAAAATGTAAGAAAAAAAGTCCAAACATTTATTCATGAGAAATTTCCCCAAAAAAGTTGTAGAAAGTAAACTCAAGGAAAGAAATTGTGCATTTTCATATGAAACACTGTGCATTTATGAAGTGTGCCTCAGACAGGTGAGTGGGTTTGACAAACCACATGTAGAAACTGTTTCTCTCTTAAAAAACACTTCCCCCTATAGCGCTTAATTCTCAGAGCACTACAATTCCTTTTTATAATTAGCACTTCATGTGTGTATTGCCTTTTCTTGTTGAGTTGCTGAATACCTCCTCAATTGTAAGTCGCTTTGGACAAAAGCGTCTGCTATATGAGTAATTGCAAATAAACAAGTCAAAAAGACCCACCTATTAGATAATCAACACAAACCAATGATATTGTAGGTGATTTTACAACCAATGACAGTTTGTTTCTTCACTCTTGTTTGATGCACAACACAACTGCAATCACAAAAAGTTTGACATAAAAATAAGAATTGTAAGAAATAAACTCAAGAAAATAAATTTTCATACGAAAAAAGGGGTTTCATATGAAAACACAAAATGTACTGTAAATGCTTCAAATATATCTTATCTTGTTTGATTAATAATATTTTATGTTAAGAGATGTAACCAATATATTTGTTACGTTGTCATTTGTTGTTGTATTTCATAAACTGATTTTGATAACCAGAAAATATTATTTGTAGACATTTTGCCTGCATTCTCTACCATGGAGTATAGACAGTACTGTAGCTATGTTTCCATCCAAAGATGCTAATTAAATGTATGCACAAAAGAAGAATATCGCATAAAAACATACAAATAAAGCAGCGTTTCCATCTAAGTAGTCAAAGAGAACAAAATCGTCCCTTCCTGATTACTGGCGCCAAATACCAAAAGTAAAAACCGAATTTGCTGTGGGAGAAGAAGCTGCGTGAATCTTTTCTTTATTTAATAAATTGCTAGCACCTCTGAAGACGAATCACGACATGCAATGAACGCGTGGTGGCGTTTGAAGACGTGAGACACGGAGCACAGACACTCTTGATTCTGGAGGTAGTTAACAGGGCTTGACAATAACTTTTTTGATCACCAGTCACTGTGGCTAGTAGATTTCCAACGTTAGCACTGACCATTTTCACTAGCCACAATTTTGTTGTTGGAAAATATATTTTATATATATTAATTTGACTTTGACATGCTAATATTACTTGATTTAGACCTTGTGTTATGTCCACATACCTCCTCATTCATTTCATATGAACTTGCTTAATGTGCATGAGCAAATAAGTTAAGGTTTCATTGTGTCGCATTGCAATTCGTTTTTATTTGACATGACTTTTCAGGCCTCAACACTAAGGATTTACCAAATTTATCTCTGACCAAATTATTGTTTCTTAGCTACACATTTTGAATAGCATGTCAAAACAAGCTAAATATAGCCGTGTAGATGCTCTTTTTATTCAACAAAACCCTTCTTTAAAAAAACTAAAAATAATTATTGTCACGTATCAAAAACTATGCACAGTAGTCTGTCCTGGATAAAGGTCTCTCAGATCACCAGTTAACCACACATTAAGGGGGAGTTAATCTCCCATTAAAGCAATGTTATTGTAAAATGATAATTAAAGCATATCAACAAAAATAACTGTAAGAAAATAGAAAGCAGGTAAAAAACCGTGTGTGATAATGAAAGGATGATCATCCGCACACAATTAACTAGGCTAATTAATAATATGTTCAAAGAATGGTTAAAGCGAAAGCAGCAACTGCTGCTGCTTAAAAAATACATTTTTTTAAAACATCTGGAGCTCTTGAAAGCAGCAAGACTGTGGGTGCACAAGCATCACTTTTTGTCCAGTCTATTTCAAAGAGGACCGACTGCAGCAGTTGCATTTCCAGGCACGGCTGCTTCACAGTTGCATGCACCACATCACCTGTGCACGCGAGTGATCATCCTCTCATTCGTATTCACCTGCTTTCTTTTGCTCGCGTGAACGCAATTTTTTGTCAGTCATGCTGCATATCAATTCTAAGATTACATTTGCATGCATATTGGGCCATCCTTATTGTCAAACCCTGCTTTTAAACTACAGGCGGTTTGTAAGTTCACACACATTTTTATCATCACATGATTTCTTATAACAAAATCACATGACTTTTTAAATATGCATACTGAAATTTCTTTAGTAAAACTGTTCATCATAGTTTATGCGCATCTTTTCTTATCGAATAAAACGTTTATCCTACTTAGTTAAGCGCTACATTTTTTATGCGCAGTTTCAAAACTTATGTGCATCTTGCAGTTTCTGACAACCAGTTGTTTTTTTTAATCAAAACTGCTCATAAAAATATAGAAACATAGCTTGGGATGGTTCTTTATGGAGCTGATTTAAGTTATTAAAGGGATGTTTACCCAAAAGTTAAAACTGTATCATCATTTACTTACCCTTTACCTGTTTAAAATCTATTTGAATGTTCTTTTTCTGCTTAACACAAATGAAGATACTTTGAAAAATGCTGGTTGTTGGTATCCATTAACTTCCATACTTTGGAAGTTCCTACTTGTTCTTCCTACTTTGGAAATCAATGGGTCCCAGTAACCAGCATGCTTCAAAATATCTTCTTTTGTGTTCAGCAGAACACTAAATATTGCTGGGTTCCACACAATTCCTTCATGTTTCCCAACAAAGATCGATTAAGTTAACGTATTTTTTACAACTTTAAGTGGATTGAACATAAAACAATTAAGTTGTCCTCCTAAAAACCTTAAAAATTCAGTCGTTTCAACTCATTTTAAAGAAGTAGTTTAAATGAGCAGTGTTTTTGGGGATTTTTGGGTTTAAAACCACATGAGGGAGAATAAATAATGAGGTAATTTTCTTTTTTGGCTGAATTAAACTGACTCGAATAAAAAAAGTATACCTGAGACGGCAGCATAAGAATAACTACTGTTCCCCACAGACTCTTATGATACATTGCATTGCCACCTATGCAGGCAGCTAACAGTGTCCTGGACCACAGCCTGCATGCAGTTTTTGGCATTTTCGACACTTTGAAGAAGATTAAATGGGATCAGAAAACATCATGAGCTAGTATCAGGAAAAAAAACAAGGAAAAAAAAAGCATATGTGCTAATCATTAGCCCGTGACTTTAGGACATCACGTTATTTGACCTCCTGAAGCCACATTTCTCTCAGAACTTAAATGTAAATAAACCTGTGACGGCTGAATACTGCAGCCTTCACCAAACACTCAAGCAATTAGAGTCAAAGTATAAATTTTGATGCTTTAAAAATGGATTAAATGCCAGAGTGCTGCACACAAGACAACTTCACAGGAAGCCTTTTAAGATTACAGCCTTTCAGTGATAAGAGAGTCATTACTGGCAAAGGAAAGGAGTTATTCTATCGCTCTATCTAACAAAAGTGAGACTGCATGTGCGGGGTTATTTAACGTCAACGCAGAACCACATCTGGTCCTGTTTATTATTAAATATTTTGCGGAATTAATAGAACCGTATGTGCTTTATTATCATTATTTGCAAACTAAGAGCTTTGTAATATACAGTTGAAGGCAAAATTATTAGTTGAAGGCAAAAACAAATCTTACAGTATATATCCCAAGTGCTGTTTAACTGAGAACATTTTTCACAGTATTTCATATTTTTTATTCTAAAGAAAGTATTTTTGTATTTATTCTTTTATCTTTCTATTTTTTGGCAGGAATGGAAGCAGTTTTTATATTTTAAAATAGATTTTAAGATTAATATTATTAGCCACCTTAAGAGAAATGTTTTTCGATTGTCTACTACTGTTGTCCAATGGCTTGCCTAATTAAGCTAACTAACCTAATTAAGCCTTTAAATTGCACTTTAGGTTGAATACTAATATCTAGCAAAATAATTAGTAAAATATTATGTTTTAGCCTCTTGGCAAAGATGAGAGAAATTAGTTATTGGAAACAAGTTATTAAAACTATTATGTGTTGATAAAAAAATCTCTCCATTAAGTCAAGGCAAGGCAAGTTTATTTATATAGCACATTTCATACACAATGGTTATTCAAAGTGCTTTACATTAACAGGAATAAAAGAGACAAGTATAAGAAAAAAACAACAGAGATAAAAACAGATTAAAATGTGTTGAAAACAGGTTATAAAAACTGAAAAATAAAAGAAAGACATAATAGTGTGATCTGTGGGACGTAGCACAGTGCTCATTCAGTAAAAGCACAGCTAAACAGATGTGTGTTCAGGCTTGATTTTAAATGTTGGAGCACATCTGATCATTTCTGGAACTGATTCCAGCAGCGATGGGTGTAGTAGCTGAAAGCCGATTCACCCTGCTTTAACTGAACTCTTTTTTAATTTACTTGATCCTAAAGATCTGAGTGATCTGTTAGGTTTGTATTCAGTGAGCATATCTGTAATGTATTGAGGTCCTAGGCCATTTAGGGATTTATAGACAAGTAATAATACTTTAAAATCTATTCTGAATGTAACTGGGAGCCAGTGTAAAGAACTGAGGACAGGTGTGATGTGCTCTGATTTTCTACTTCTGGTCAGAATCCTGGCCACAGTGTTCTGGATGAGCTGCAACTGCCTGACTGTCTTTTTGGGAAGGCCAGTGAGGAGGCCGTTACAGTAATCCACCCTGCTGCTGATGAAAGCATGAACAAGTTTCTCTAAGTCCTCACTGGAAACAAAGCATCTAATTCTTGCAATGTTTTTGAGATGATAGTATGCTGATTTAGTTACTGCTTTGAAATGGCTACTGAAACTCAGATCTGACCCTAGAATCACACCAAGATTCTTAACTTTATTTCTTGTTGTTTAACACTTGAGCCAAGGTACGATTCACCTTCAAAACCTGATGTCTGTTTCCAAATGCAATGACTTCAGTTTTCTCTTTGTTTAACTGAAGAAAGTTTTGGCACATCCAATTGTTAATTTCATCAATGCATAGGTAAAGGGTCTGAATGGGGCTGTAGTCATTAGGCAGTAATGCTAGGTAGATCTGAGCGTCATCAGCATAGCTGTGGTAGGAGATTTGGTTCTTTCTCGTTATTTATAAAGCATATAAAGTTTGAACAGGAGAGGTGCCAGAATTGAACCTTGTGGGACTCCTCATGTCATGGGTGTCTACCTTGATCAATCCTGACATAGTAACAGTGTGGTCAGTAGCGTCGCTACAAGTAGTGACGTTACTAGTTTAGCTACATTTCTCAGTAGCGTCTCGGTAGCGTCGCTACTTTCTAAATCAAATAGCTTTTCAGTAGCAAAGCTATTTTTTTAGTCAAGTAGCACAGTAGCATCCACACAAGCTACATTTACTGTCATGGATCAATAAGTGAAGGCACCGGCATTCACGTAGCTGTGAGGCCAGTGTCTAGCTGATGAAAATAAAGTAAATCCGAATGATGATTTCTTCTTCTTCATGTTTTATGGTGGTTGATAACAAACTTTTTTAGTCATTACTGCCACCTCTCGCTCTTGACGGTGACGTCGCCAACAAATTAGGCTATCATGACAAATTTGCTTGATAAAAAGATGACTGAGGGACAGGAGTTATTTCTGAAGCAGGATCGTGATATCTCCAGATGTACATGTTAAGATGCAATAACGTTAATTCTGATGCTGTGTTCAAAAAATACTTTATTAATTTCTAGTAAGTACTATAATGTTTTTGAACTAAACAATAGTGAAGTACTCGGATGAATTTGTTGTTGATAAAAAAGGAATATATTTGTTTTGTTAGTTTTGTCTCTTTTTCTCTATTTGTATCAGTCATTTAAAGGTCATATATTAACGGAAGATTTCCTCCAGTCTAATGTTTTGCATATTAATTAGCAGTTTTGCAGAAGTAGATACATGCTGGTTCAAAATTAAATTCAGTTCTGCAGACATTTCCTGTCGGAAGAATGGTGTTAAAACTGAACACAGAGCACAGAACGTCTTATGCTTTAATGTTGTGCGGAGAATTGTTAGAAAAAGAGGACTTATGTCTGGGGTGCGACTAATGGAGGACTGGACAATGATTAACAAGTGACGAATTCCACTAAACTCCACCTGTTGATATCAGTTGCCTATATAAGTTGAAGTCAGGAAATGAGAGTTGTTGCGTACCTCCTTAATGCAACTTTTGCATTGCATTGAGGATAACAGAGTTCTGGGAATCAAATTATTCATTTGATTCCAATAATTTCAGATTTTTGACCTTGAAGAAACCCCTCTCCTGACCTTTTTTATTGAACAGACATGGAACTGATTCAATATTCCAACAATATATAGTTTACTGTAGTAAAGGCTAAAAGTATACTACGGTAATTATTATTAGTTCATGATAGCTATGTAGTGTAATTTATTAATGAATAGTTGTAAATATATGCACAATATAATCCTTATTCCTAAACCTTTCGCTTTACTATAAACCTGGTTTTATTGGATTTGTAGTTTTTGCTGTTATATGCTATACTTTTTTTCTGTTTAGTACAGCATATTTTTTACAATAAATAACTGAACTGAACAATTATGCTTGATAAGTTTCATTAACAGTTTTATTGATCACTATAAGTTGCTTCGATTAAAAAAATTAAATGGCAAAAATAGCTTAAATTTAGCGAAGCTACTTTAACCAAGTAGCTTTTAGCTTAGCTTGCTACATTTCTCAGAGGGTAGCTTTTAGTGTAGCTAAGTTACATTTTAAGTAGAGTAGCTAATAGCTTAGCTCACTACATTTTTCAAGTAGCTTGCCCAACACCGCATAGTAATCTCTCCCTTCAAGATCTGAACCATTAAACAGAATTGAAATCATTCTCAAAAATAATTGAAATTTCTTTCACTCTGATTGTTTTTAGAAATGAATTCCCTTAAAATTCCCACTTTTTTTGTTTCCTTCTTGTTTTCTCAATCCGACATGATTTTGCTCTATCATCCTCCTACTGCGAGCTCGTACAGTCTCTCAGAGCTGTAAAACAGAGTAACAGCACAGAGGATTATCAAATTATGTAGAACGTTGCTTCCAGCCAGGACATTTGTCAGCCATCTGCTCTGCATCGGAGCTGCTGTCTGCATTTTGCTGTCCATCCAAAAATAAAACCCAAAGACATACTGTATATCAGCGTGAGCATTTTAAAGTCTTTGTTTTTTTTTATAATTGCTGCACATGCGCCTGTATTTGCTCTTACTGTCTGCTAGCTGATAAGTTCAATGTCAGACACGACGTTCTGATTTAGGAAGAAAATAAATCAGGGTACAGTATGTAGTTTTCTCAAAAGAGAGTTTGTTATTGTTTTGTGTATTAGCTATTTTACGTTCGCACATTTTAATGTGCATTTTGGAATTCATTTCTTTCTTTTTGGCTTAGTCCCTTTATTAATCTGGGGTCGCCACAGCGGAATGAACCGCCAACTTATCCAGCATGTTTTACGCAGTGGATGCCCTTCCAGCTGCAACCCATCACTGGGAAACACCCACACAATCCCATTCACACACATACACTATGGACAATTTAGCTTACCCAATTTACCTGCACCAAATGTCTTGGACTTGTGGGGGAAACTGGAGGAAACCCACACGAACATCGGGAGAACATGCAAACTCCACACAGAAATGTCAACTGATTCCGCCTAGGCTCCAAGGCTGAGGCTCGAGGCGTCTAGCTGTGAGTGCATTTTGGAATATTATATAAAAAATGGTAAATGGAGGCACTAAGATGCACATACATTTTGAAAATGCACATAAAAATGACGGATGTGCGTCGGTGCCAATGGTGTAGTGGTTAGTGCGTCGACACATGCACTCCAGTGCTCACAGCGACCCAGTTCGATTCCGCCTTGCGGTCCTATGCCAAACCTTCCTCTCTCTGCTTTCTTGTCAATTCTCTCTACTGTCCTATAAACTAAAGGTGAAAACTTCAAAAAAATAATTAGAAAAAAATAAAATAAAATAAAAAATTATGTATGTGCACCGCTGACTAGGTTAAAGTTTTATTTTATACGAAAAAATTTAAATAAACTAGGGTGGAAACACATTTGCTCAATAAATTCCTGCATGTTCATCAAAAAGTCATGTGATTTTGTTATAAGATCATGTGATAACAAAAATGCTTGGGACGCCATTAATGGACAAACGAGTAGACCAACCAAACCGTAAACCTCTGAAAATGCCTTAGCCAGAATTGTTCTGAGGGGCTGCACTCCAAAGACCATCCCACACCTATAAAAGTTACCGTACGTTCATTGCATTTCATCTTTGACTTCCAAGGTGAAAGTAATTTAATATAAAGAGAAAAAAGGCCCACATCTACTACCACAGCAAATTCCATTTTTCTTCTTGATATTTAGAGCCAGTTTTTTCAGGAAGGAATGATTTAGTTTTGGATGGAAACGGTACTTTATTCACAAATATTTTATCCTATATTCTAGATTTGTGCTTAAATCTAATTCGCAATTTATCATCTAATTATCAATTTATACACAATATCATAAGACGTTAATATTAGGTTAGATTTAGGTCATGACGTCAGGTGACCAAAATTCAATGTCTAGCCAGCGTCTAAGGACAGCGTTATTTTAACGTCTATTAACAACGTCAAATTCCGTTGATGTTTGGTTGATTTTAGGTTGTGTATGAAAGTGACCAAAATCTAACATCTAATAGATGTCATAGTGGTAACGTCCACACAATGTGAAGGTGTAACATGAGTAGACATTGAAATTTGGTTGATTTTAGGTTGGACGTTCAGACGTCGGTCTGATGTTGGGTTTTGACGTGGATCTGATTTTCATTTCCAAGCAAAATCCAACGTCCCCATGACATTGGGGTATGTTGAGGTACAACGTCATGTTGACGTCATGCTGACGTCATGTTGACGTCCTGTGCCTGCAAGTGCACACATGAAGTTTTTTTTTCACATGTCAAAAGAATTAAACTCATAAACTGGGCAAGGTAAACTTAAAATCATGAGGGGAAAAAGTTTGTATTTTAGAAATTTAAACTTAAAAAGCGTAAAGGATTCAAAATTTTCAGTTTCTGGCTCCTCAAAGAACCTTTTTAATAAAACTTTCTTCAAAAGAAAATAATTTCCCCTTTAAAGAATAATTTTAGGTATTGAAACATTGCATGGATTATAAAAGTTAAATGCCAATAAAGAACCTTTATTTTTAACACTAGAACAGAGGCTGTCACTGTGGCAGTTATCGAATATTGTATTTTGATAATTTTGCTAAAATAAGCATAGTACCCTGCACTTTTCATCTGTGTTTATTTCATTTGAATATTGTCATTTTATTAAAATTAAAAACACAAAAGAGTTCTAAAAAAGTTTTTTCTAACTTGAAAAGCAACTTTCTGCTAAAAAAAACATCAAATAAATGTTATCAAAATCATAACTTTATGTCAGACATGTCTTTCAAAAGAAACTTTTTCACTACAGTGAAAAAACTTTGCTCTTACTCTACTTTTGAGGGCAGTAGTTACTCGTACACAAATATAGGCTAGATTACAAATATATATATATATATATATATATATATATATATATATATATATATATATATATTTTTTTTTTTTTTTATTTATTTATTTATTTTTTTTTAATGTAACGACTTCATCAAATATGATGACAGACATGAAAAGCTTCATTCTAAAATATCAATAGAACATTTTAATGTAAAAATGATGTAACAAATCAAATTTGGTACAATCTTATACTATGGCCATTCAAATAATTCTAGAATTCTGGTAGTTCCAGTGTAAGGAGTGCATACAGCTGTATTTGCTCTCAGTGACTGTACGTAGGTGAGGTTCAATGGCAGACACAACATCCTGTTTCAAAACATTTGCTTCATGTAAAGAAAGTTTTTCTGTATTCTGTATTCTCTGTTTTTTCTTATGTATTTGCATAGGGATATGCAGTTCACACATTTTACACATGCACTAGACAAACATCTTATGCATTGTGCTCTTACAAGATGTAACGTCATGTTTAAAAACACATTGGCGGACTATGACAGTTTTTTTATGCAATACTTTTTCACTTTAAACTGGCTCTTACCTAAAACTTTCTGATTACCTTCTGGGAATAGAGCTTCATAAACATGTTATTGCGGATTGTACATTTTACATTTATAGCAGACGCTTTTATTCAAAGGGACTTACAAATGAGGATGAAAGATGCAAATTATCAGAGATAAGTAGTATATAAAGGCTGACATGTCTAAGTTAGCTTAGTTTTGAGACTCAGAGCATTTGGAGAGAAGAAAGTATGTCCTACGGGTGGTTTGTCAAGCCCGCTTACCTGCGTGAAGCACACTCAGAATTGTTTTCCTGAAATATGGAGTGTTGATAAGAACGTAAAAAATGCTGGGTTCCACACAATCGATACAATTTTACGAATTTAAGTGTATTTAACATAAAACCATTAAGTTGTCCCAACAAAATCTCAAGAATTGTGTTGTTTCAGCTCATAAATAAGCAGTTTGTGTATACAGTGTGGTGTATGCAGGGTGGTTTGTCAAGCCCACTCACCTGCATGAAGCACACTCAGAATTGCACAGTGGTCTCCTGAAATAAGGAGTGTTGATAAGAAAGTGTCTGGTGCGCACAGAGGAAAATAGTTAATCTTTTCCAGGTGGTTTGTCAAGTGTCTCCTGTGTAAATTACACTAAGAATTGCGCAATATTTTACAGAAACAAATAGGAAAGTGCCTGACGCATTTGGAGAGGAGAGAATGTGTCTTCTACAGGTGATTTGTCAAGTCCATTTACCTGCGTCCTGCGTGAAGCACACTCAGAACTGCACAATATTTTCTCAGAAATATTTGCGACTGTCTTGTGTAAATAAATAGAGTTGTAACCAATGGGAGACGGGGTAACGGAGTTGAGAGTCCAGCATGCAGTTTTATTAAGAATTGTCAGGCAGACAATGATCTAACAGGAACAAACGGTATCATAGGAGTAATCCAAATAAGGATGGCTGATGTGAAACTAATGTTCGACAGTGTCGAGATCCCGAAGGGCAAGTGTTTCGAAACACTGCAGCGAAGCATGATTCAAAACACCCAGGTCACATGACAAAGGGAATTGAAAACACCCAGGTCACATGACTAAAGCGATTCAAAGCATTGGTTATTTCAGAAGTGCTCTGAGACCTGCCAACTCTGTGTTTGACTGACAGGGTAGGAAAAAACCTATACCTTATGTAGCCTAGTGGACTGTGCATGTGCACAGAGTAACTGTGCTGCAAATGACCAGAGTTCCCTGAGAATCCCAATTTGTACAAGTACTCTGAAATTATGAATTGATGTATTTAATATTGTGTTTTATGACCAAAACAAAACATATTATTCACAAACTTTTCATTCAGATGTCAGACTAATGTTAAAACAAAACATGATACAAGTCAAAACTAACATCTTTAGCTGCAATACCCTGGATTCGAACCAATTATCTCTGTTTGCTAGTCAGGAACTCTCACCGCTTCACTAAATCACTGGACACTGCAACTCTACAACATAGGGTTTAACACCTCAATTAGCATAAATGTTTCAGAGCACTACATAAAAAGTCCACTAGGTGTCACTGTAGAGACAGGTTTCAAAACGTTTCGAAGCTTCGACACATTTGCTTCGACTGTTTCAGTGTTTCATGAAGCCTCACTTTGCCCACCGCTAAATCCAGAAGCGTAGTCGAGGTCACAGGCAAAGAGGTCGATACAGTCGGCAAAACAACATAAACGAGAAAACCAGGCAAAGATCGAACATGAAAAGACTAGACTAGGAGACTTGTTCTTAGTGTTACAGCAAACAAGACTCAGCAATGTGTGAGTTAAAGTGAGGTGTATAAATAGTCCTGATCATTAGTCCTTACAAGTATCAGCTGTGTGTGTAATCAGGGAGAGAACAGGAACTGGTGTGTGTGTGATGTGCATGATGGGATATATAGTTCATAACATTGTCAGACTTGTAGTTCTGGTGATAATGAATGTTCTTCAATGATCTGTAAGGGCTAGATTGTTGGTCATTGTGACAAGAGTGATGTTGTTGGACAGTTAAATGATTAAGTATGGTGATACCAACCTGATCTAACGAGGAAATGTAACTATTTTACATTTTGTCAGTTCAGTGAAAACTGAAAAAATTCGTACTATAAAAGTAGGCATAGCACGTAACCCCACCGCTAAACCCAATCATCATTGTGAGATGAGCAAATAAATTAACTAAATTCCACAAATGAGATTGTATGAACTCATATGAATCAGCCACTAAATCAAAAAGTTACAAATTGCTAATAAAATTGCCAATAAATCATAAATATAGCATTTTACAACAAAAAAGTATCAATATTGGTTGAATCATTATTGTTCATCTCTGTAAGCTACTCCAAAGAGTATTTTCATATTATGTTCAATATGCACACTGTATAATGCCTGCAGGAATAGTCATATTTGCATATCAGTAGGATATTTTTAGCAAAGCCACAGTAAATTGTGCCACATTTTTCAACATTTTATTTGTGGTCTAATTAATCTTGCATCTAAAACCGCTGTGCTTATCTTTGAACTCCCTTAATTAGTTGCTTATTATTTAATATGATTCCACTAATTCACAGCATTCCTTGAGCGAACACTGTTCTGTCATAATGTATTCATAAACAGATACATTTTCATCTTAATGAATAGGTTACCAGTTTTATTCAGATGTAAATGAACTATGATTATGAATGACGCCTTTAATTTTAGCTCTTATTTTAAGTAATTTTTTGAGACTGTAATTTCTTTTAATCAATCAATTTTTTAAGTTTTTGTTTAATTTTAATGCTTCCAAATTATTTGATCATAGTTAGTTGTTATTTTTATGTTTTTCTAATCTAATCCAAGATCATGATGTTTTATAACAATCCAATGTGAGTTCAGGTAAAATGCCATGCAGTGACACTCCCTAAAACCTTAAATGTTTATGAATAATTTTATAATAATAGTTTATTCATAATAAATTTTGAAATACAATATAATGCATTCATAATAACAATGGAAATATTAAGGTAGTATTTGAATTTATGTACTTGTATAGGATTATTTAGAGTTTATGTTTTGATTTTAGTCAAAGTCACAGTCAGCTTTATTGTCAATTCAGCCACATGTACAAGACATATAGAGAATCGAAATTGCGTTACTCTCAGACTCAAGGTGCTTAACATTAATATAAAAAATATATATATATAAAAAATAGTAATAGTAATAAGAAAATTTACAGTATATACATTGCACATAATGTGGTCTAAAAAGTTAGTTATGTTCCTTTGACATTTTTTCATAAGCAGTATTTTTTTTATTAAAAATTGTGGTCACACTTTATTTTTATTCGGTCCGTTTGTTTAATTTAAGTTACATTGCATCTAAATGCCAACTAATTCTCATTAGATTACAAGTAGAATGTTATGTTGGGGTTAGGGTTAGTGTAAGAGACATGTACACTACTTGCAAAGTTTCTTATAGCCAGTGAAATGTCTGTTGAAGGAGCATATCAACAGATATTAAGCAGACAGTCTACTGATACTCAAATGGACCATCAAAATGAAGTGTTCTCAAAAATGTAAACAAAACTATTTATTCAATATCTTAGTATAATTTGATGTTTTTTGACAATCCAGGGTTAGTTCAAGTAAAGTCGTTTGCCATTTGGTAAAACTAATGGATTTATGGATCAATAAATGATCACATTTTAAATAAAAATAAGAAAAGTAAGAGGCTAAGCTAGAGGATTTCATTTGAAGACTCCAAATTTGCTGTTTAATGTTCCAACTGTCCTCTATCTGTGTTCCTAATTTCATAGCTTTTTACTGTACTGTAAGCTATTAACACATGAAAACTAACAATAATCATGTCTCCATTTTGCTGAATATTTTACATTTTACACTACCTGACAAAAGTCTTGTTGTCGATTCCAGTTGTAAGAGCAAAAATAATAACGTGTGTACTAGTTGATCATTTGGAAAAGTGGCAGAAGATAGATTTTCTGATGAACTGCATCCCAATCATCACAAATAATGCGAAGACCTATTGGAACCTGCATGATTCTCACAGAAATCAGTCAAGTTTGGTGAAGGAAAATTCAAGGTTTGGGGTTGCATTCAGTATGGGGGTGTGCGAGAGATCTGCAGAGTGGATGGCAACATGAGCATCCTGATGTATCAAGACATTAGTGCTGCCCATTACATTACAAACCACAGAAGAGGGCAAAATCTTCAGGAGGATAGCACTCCTTCTCATACTTCAGCCTCCACATCAAAGTTCCTGAAAGCAAAGAAGGTCAAGGTGCTCCAGGATTGGCCAGCCCAGTCACCAGACATGAAGATTATTGAGCATGTCTGGGGTAAGATGAAGAAGGCATTGAAGTTGAATCCAAAGAATCTTGATGAACTCTGGGAGTCCTGCAAGAACGCTTTCTTTGCCATTCCAGATGACTTTGTTAATAAGTGATTTGAGTCATTGCAGAGATGTATGGATGCAGTCCTCCAAGCTCATGGGAGTCATACACAATATCAATTCTGTTTCCACTGCACCATGACTTTATATTCTATACTGTACATTATTTCTGTTAAGTGACAAGACTTTTGTCTTAGCAAAGTCAGACCTTACTGTCCTGATTAAATAATTAAAAATCAAGGCATGATCATATTTTATTTTGGTAAATTAAGCGCAATCTAGAGGCCTTTGCCTTTCATATTAGCCACTTTTGATACCACATGATCAACCAGAAGTCAAGTTATTATTTGTTGTTCCTAAAACTTGGATAGGCGACAAAACTTTTGTCATGTAGTGTATTTTACATTAAAATATATGCATATTAGTCATATTTGCATTCATACCCTAAAGTCACACAGTTATATTTTTACAGTACATTACAGTGTCTTCATTTTGCTGAATGTATTTGACATCATTTAAAGTACACCCATAACTGTCATATTTCCATATCAGATCATTTTAGCCCCAACTTATTTTTATAGATTTTATTTGAAGTCTAGTTTTTACACTCCTTGAACTCTCTTCAGTAGTCGCGTATTTCATATAATTTCCCACATTTCTTGAGCGAACACTGTTAGGCAGCCATATCTGTACAGCGTTCTGTCATAATGCATCCATTTACTGTTACATTTTGTACTGTCATTACTAGTATAGCATTTCTTGGGAAAGGAGGTCATTTTCATCTCATCTTAATGGATAGGTTACCATGCCACTTATTATGAAACCCTCTGTTGTGCCATTAAGGCTGGTGGAATGGAATTAAATTCCTGATAATGCACGTCTGAGGACTTAAACTGCCTGTCTTTTGCTTCGCTTCCATGCGTCATATACTCTGGTAAAAACCCACTCACCCCATTTTACCCAAAGCGTCATTTGTACGTTTGGTACATCTGCGGGTATTACAGAGGAGAGCAGCTTAAACTAATGTGCATTGTTATTTCTGCTGTCAGTATGCTGGGCTCCGACATGTTTTCTTTATGTTTATTTGTCATTTGTTTAAGCCTGAAGACATATGAGATGTTCATGGTGTTCTTGTGGTTTATTGGACATGATGATAGGCTTCGCATGACAGTGTGTTTATTTAAAGGGTGGAAGAGGACTTCAGTTGCTTTCAGCTCATTGCAGATCCACCCTGAAAATATTTAAATGTTTACACATGCACTGTTGATTTTTTTTATTTTATTTATTTTTTGTCATTTGTTTATTCTTGGGCTGCACGGTGGCTCACAGCAAGAATGTCACTGGTTCGAGCCTTGGCTGGGTCAGTTGGCATATCTGTGTGGAGTTTGCATGTTCTCCCTGTGTTGGCGTGGGTTTCCTCCGGGTGCTCCGGTTTCCTCCACAGTCCAAAGACATGTGGGTATAGGTAAATGGGTTAACAAAATTGGCCGTAGTGTATGTGTGTGAATGCGAGAGTATATGGGAGTTTCCCTGTACTGGGTTGCAGCTGGAAGGGCATGCGCTGTGTAAAACATATGCTGCATAAGTTGGCGGTTCATTTCGCTTTGGCAGAGCGAATCAGAGATTAAGCTCAAGGAAAATGAATGAATTGATGTTTATTCTTCATATTTTTTGGAGGCAACAAAATGGCACTAAAATTGTTCATCAAGATTTTAATCATAATAATAATAGTTCATGAAAATACATTTTAAAATACAATACAAAGTATTTATAATCATATATCTCAGTGTCACTTTGGTATTGGTACAGGATTATATGTAATTTTGTGTTTCAATTTTAGTTTTGGTCTTGCCATTTTGTCATTTTTTTTATTAGTAGTATTTTTTATTCTCTTTATTTGTTTTTTATTTAATGTTAGTACATTTGGCTTATTTTATTTCAGTTAGCTGTTTTTTTTTTACCTGAAGTTTATTTAGATTTTTTTTTTAATCTTCTAAAATTAATCTTGAATAGAGAAAGTCAATTTGCTTTTAGTTTTGGTTACAAATCACAACACAGTGTCAACAAAAGTATTTTAAAATAACATAAGTCATCAAATATTTTAATACTGGTTGTTTTATGCACTAAAAGATGATTTTTGTTGCTCGTTCAAACTACTTATTTTAAATGAGTTATAACAGCACAATTATTAAGGTTTTTGGGGACAACCTAATCGTTTTATGTTCAATCCACCTAAATTGGTATAAACGATTAAATTTACTTAATCAATTTGTGTTGGGACAACATGAAAGAATTGTGTGGAACCCAGCATTGTTTACAGTGTGACAAGAAAACTATTAAACAAAAATTAAGTAAATCATAATAAAATAATAATAATAATAAAAATGATGATGATGGTTTTGGTGATGATGATTAAAATAATAATAATAATAATAATAACAATCATAATACTTAATTACTTCAATACTTAATAACATTAGAAAATACTTATATGTATGTATGTACAATATATATATGTGTGTGTGTGTGTGTGTGTGTGTGTGTGTGTGTTCTTGTATACATGGTTTACAGGGTCAAAAGACCAGGTTACTCACCAGCATTACAGGGTCACCATGGTATAGAGGGACACTTCCGTGACCCTGTAATTCTGAGACCCACTATGTTGTTTTATGACTCCTAATAAAGCCCCTTATTAGTTTTTTAGGCATTTGAAAAATTGACCCTACATACCATGATGTGCATGTGTATAAATTTTACAACTGTCCCCTTAAACCATGATGTGATGTCTTCATACAATACAGTTTCCCGGGAAATTTTACAACTGTCCCCTTAAACCATGATGTGATGTCTTCATACAATACAGTTTCCCGGGAAATTTTACAACTGTCCCCTTAAACCATGATGTGATGTTTACAATTTCCCGGGAAATTTTCCTTTTCTAATGAATAGCATTTTTAAGGGTCTAAACGTGCTCGAAAACTCACAAAACTTTGTACACACGCCAAAAGTGGTGTAGATTTACGTTTGATATGGGCTTTGGAAGTGAGTGTGGCAAAATGGCTCGACAGCACCACCTCTGTGCGTTTGACAGAGTAGCCCCCAAGCTACATTTCACGCACACATATGAAAATTAACACACAAATCAAACATGCCAAAACCTACAAAAAAGTGTCTTGGAGCGAAATCCAAACGTGAACAGGAAGTGGGATATTTTTAAATTCCTTTTCAAAAAAGTGGAGGTTTTGCCATTTCCAGGCATTGTATTTTAACAAACTCCTCCTAGAGATTTTATCATATCGACACCAAAATTGGCTTTTGTCATCTAAAGGCCTTGACGATGTTAAATTGTGAAGATCCAGAGTTTTCGTGGAAGGGCGTGTCCGTGGTGACAAACTTTGATGTTTCACCACGAAACAGGAAGTTGTTATAACTCAGACATGCATAATCCGATCTGCCTCAAAATTCACGTGTTTAATAACAGTCCTGACCTGAACATGTTTACATGCCAATATCCAGTTACAGTTATTGCGCCACCTGCTGGCTACATTAAATGAAATGTTTTACACTGTAACAAACTCCTACAAGCAATTTTATCAGATTGAATCCAAGTTCTGTTAGTATAATCCAAAGGCCTTTGTGATGATAAATTGTGATGATCCATAGTTTTCGCCAAAGGGCGTGTCCGTGGCAGACTGATAAAGTTCAGTGCTTCGCCACTGAGGAGGAAGTACTTATAACTCAGCCACATAATGTCTGATCTTCCTGAAAATTCACAAACTGAGATTCCTCTCCTGAAGACATCTATGTTCCGATATTGAGTCACAGTCATAGCGCCACCCTTTCATTGCAAATCATTGCCACAGGGAGGTCTCTTTCTTCGCTACTTGCAGCTTTATTTTTATTATTTAATCATTCATTCATTTTTCTTAGTTACTGATTTATCAGGGGTCGCCACAGCGGAATGATCCACCAACTACTCTGGCATATGTTATACACAGTAGATGCCCTTCCAGCCGCAACTCAGTACTGGGAAACACCCATACACTCTCTCAATCTCACACATGCAATGAATGCAATGCAATTGTGTGACATCACAACAGTGTAAATTCCAGTACTCAAGGGTTTAAGCCAGTGGTTCCCAAGCTTTTTTCACCTCAGAAAAATAAATGTCAGCATAGCATAGTAGACCTAATTAAGCTGCCACAGCACTGCGTAGTTTAAAAACAAGGCAGATAAATTCCTATTATTAAGAATAGTTATTATTGTCAGCTACTTTAAACATTATAAATAATTTGAATATTAACTGTGCTTGCAGGTAAAAAAAAAAAATCAACGTTTAAATTAAAATGTGCTTTTAAAAATGTATCAAAAATGGCTCTGTTCTTAAAAAGTCAAAAAATAACTGATGTACTTAAATGTAAAGTATTAACATGTAGTTTATTCATCAAAACCTGGAAATGTTTTTGATAAATTTTGAAATATATGTTGCATGTACATATACATATTTGTATACCTTTGATATTTAAACATTAACTTGTATTTTAATACTGTTTGGAATTACGTATTTAAATAAGAAATTAGATCTGCTTATTGAGGGTCATTTAGAGTATGTGTGTCAGAAAAGTGAGTGATTAAATGCATAAATACACTACGTGACCAACTCATATGTGGACCATTTCCATGATTTGGTGCAAATAAGATTACTTTAAGTGAACTGTTCCAACATTTAACCGTTAACCGCACACCAACTCCTGTTTTCTGGCAGACACAGGTATGGTTTGTGGTTCCTCCTGTGCACACAGAAACTAACTTTAATTATATTCCACCTCTAAGCTTCAAGCATGGCAAAATAGCTTGAGTCTATCTTCTGTGTCCCACACCATTTGAATCACATGCAAATTAATAAACCTAAATCTGAGGTAACCAACTAAATCAAAAGACACTCTGCTTTACAAAATTAATAACTTTAAATTTCGAAAACACACAATATTTTACACAACTACAAACACATTTAACACATTTGTAATAATTTTTTTTTTCCAATGATGCAGCATGGGGAGTTTGCAGTAACTGAAATGCCAACACAACAGCACAGGGGTGCATTTCCCAAACAACGTAACTCTTGGCTGCACAATCATAGTACAATGCATCGTTTGGTATAAGAACGATACAGTGACGAGTGTTTCCCAAAACTTTACCTGCTCTGTCACAGATTCATCATTTGAACTACATTAGTTATAAAGTAAAATGTCCATAATGATGCTCTAAATGGGATGGAGTAGCAACTACTTTCAGGAGAAAATCCCCATAACTTTTTTCTTTGTGCAAATTATTGCTTTACGTGCACACGCATTTTTAAAAAAATCCAATGTTAGTCTTGGAAAAAAACATGCACTCGTTTTCCATATTAATTGAAATATATATAAATGGCACATATACGGCCTGTATTTCCTTTATGAATATTAGTGAGAATATTCCATAATATATTTTAAAACATAAAATCACTTACAAAATAGAGTTTTGTAAGTGATTTTATGCTTTAGAATAGAATATGGAATATTAATAGAATATAAAAATACTCATATTCTAATGTTATATATAAATTTTCACGTTAATAATTTTAATTTATAGTAGGCTACTTATTAAGAAATAAAATTATGAAACAATACCCAACTTAATAATAATAAAATAATTAAATATATATATATATATATATATATATATATATATATATATATATATATATATATATATATATATATATATATTTATATATATATATATATATATATATATATATATATATATATATATATATATATATATATATATATATATATATATATATATAGTTGAAGTCAGAATTATTACCCCCCTTTGAATTATTATTATTATTTTTTATATTTCCCAAATGGAAATGTTCACAGTATGTCTGATAATTTTTTTTTCTTCTGGAGAAAGTCTTATTTGTTTTATTACGGCTAGAATAAAAGCAGTTTTAAATTTTTTAAAAACCATTTTAAGGTAAAAGTTATTAGCCCCTTTAAGCATTTTTTTCCGTCTACAGAACAAACGATCATTATACAATGACTTGCCTAATTACCCTTACCTGCCTAGTTAACCTAATTAACCTAGTTAAGCCTTTAAATGTCACTTTAAGCTGTATAGAAGTGTCTTTAGGAATATCTAATAAAATATTATTTACTGTCATCATGAGTTATAAGAAATTAGTTATTAAAAATATTATGTTTAGAAATGTGTTGAATAAATCTTCCCTCCATTAAACAGAAATTGGGAAAAAAATAAACGGGGGCTAATAATTCTGACTTCAACTGTGTATGTATATGTGAATATATATATATATATATATATATATATATATATATATATATATATATATATATATATATATATATATATACACAGTTGAAGTCAGAATTATTAGCCCCCTTTGAATTTTTTTTCTTTTTTAAATATTTCTCAAATGATGTTTAACAGATTCAGGAAATTTTCACAGTATGTCTGATAATATTTGTTCTTCTGGAGAAAGTCTTATTTGTTTTATTTCGGCTGGAATAAAAGCAGTTTTAAATTTTTTAAAACCCATTTTAAGGTCAAAATTATTAGCCCTTATAGCTTTTTCAATAGTCTACAGAACAAACTAGTTAACCTAATTACCCTAGTTAAGCCTTTAAATGTCACTTTAAGCTGTATAGAAGTGTCTTGAAAAATATCTAGTCAAATATTATTTACTGTCATCATGGCAAAGATAAAATAAATCAGTTATTAGAAATGAGTTATTAAAACTATTATGTTTAGAAATGTGTTGAAAAAATTCTCTATTAAACAGAAATTGGGAAAAAAATTAAACAGGGGGGCTAATAAATCAGGGGGGCTAATAATTCTGAATTAAACTGTATATATATATATATATTTTTTTTTTTGTTTAGTTTTTAATTTTTAAGTAGTCTATTATGTTTTTTTTATTATAGTCTACTTTTACAAATTTGACACATTCATATCACTGCTGCAGCAATGTTCTAGCCCAGGGGTCACCAAACTTGTTCCTGGAGGGCCGGTGCCCTACAGATTTTAGCTCCAACTCTAATCAAACACACCTGAACAAGCTAATCAAGGTCTTACTAGGTATACTTGAAACAGCCAGGCAGGTGTGTTAAGGCAAGTTGGAGCTAAACTCTGCAGGGACACCGGCCCTCCAGGACCGAGATTGGTGACCCCTGTTCTAGCCTATAGGCCCATGTCATATACAGTACATACATTTCTTAATAAATAGCCTAGGCTACTATAAATTAAAACAATTAACATAGCCAATATATTTTTGTTTTCCCAAGCTTTGGAGACATAATGTACATTCTGCATTCCAAAGGTCACCTATAGCTTTTGTCATGAGCCACGGCTGAATTCAACATGGCATAAATGATTTCAAAGTGCACTACGAAGGGAGCACAAGTGTCAGTATGATGATTGCTCAAACTGAACTGCAAAAAGTACTTTGAAAGCAAATTAGACGTAAAAGAGATTGCTTTAATGTTTCTTTTTTATGTTAAATGTTGGAACGTTCTATATGAATAGGGCTTAGTAGAACACAACCATGAACTATGATTCTAACTACAGCTCATCCATCCATCCATGTCTTTTTATTCACCCATCCATCCATAAATCTTTTTTCCATCTGTCCATCTATATGTCTTTTCTCCATCCATCCATACATCCATCCATCCATATGTCTTTTTTCCATTCGTCCGTTCATCTGTCCGTCCATCTGTCCATCCATCCATCCATCCATCCATATCTTTTTCCATCCATCTGTCTATCCGTTCATCCATCCATCTGTCCATCCGTCCATCCATCCATCCATGTCTTTTTTTCCATCCATCTGTCCATCCGTCCGTCCATCCATCCATCCATCCATCCATCCATCCATCCATGTCTTTTTTCCATCCATCCATCCATCCATCTATTCATCCATCTATTCATCTATCTATTCATCCATCCATCCATTCATAGACATCCGTTCATCACTCATATGTGTTTAACACCATCATGGTATACAGGGACATGGTTTGATATAGCAGGACTTGTGTATGCAGTCCCATAGACAACAGTGCATTATTATGTCACTCATATGTGTGTAACATCATGACGGTGTTCCAAGACAAAGACAAGTTACTAAGCCTCTAGTGTGGACTTTTCATTTGAATTTAAGAAAAAACTTACGAACAGCTGGTGCAACTCTACCCAGTTCATCACTGTGTCACTCATATGTGTGTAACACCATCATGGTATACAGGGACATGGTTTGATATAGCAGGACTAGTGTATAAAGTCCCATAGACACTAGTTAATTACTATGTCACTCATATATGTGTAAAATCATGATGGCGTTCCAAGACAAAGACAAGTTACTAAGCCTCTAGTGTGGACCTTTCATTTGAATTTAAAAAAGAACTTACAAACAGCTGGTGCAACCCTACCCAGTTCATCACTGTGTCACTCATATGTGTGTAACACCATAATAGTATACAGGGACATGGTGTGGTATGGCATGACTTGAGTATAAAGTCCCATAGACACTAGTTCATCACTGTTTCATATGTGTGTAACACAATCATAGTATACAGGGACATGGTGTGGTATTGCAGGACTTGTGTACGTAGTCCTATAGACAGCAGTTCCTCACGGTGTCACCCATACGTGTGTAACCACATTATGGTATACAGGGGCATGGTTTGGTATAGCAGGACTTGTGTATATAGTCCCATCGACATCAGTTCATCACTGTGTCACTCATATGTGTATAACCACATCATGGTATACAGGGACATGGTTTGGTACAGCAGGACTAGTGTATAAAGTCCCATAGACACTAGTCCATCACTGTGTCACACGTGTGTAACACCATTATGGTATACAGGGGCATGGTTTGGTATAGCATGACTAGTGTATGAAGTCATATAGACACTAGTTCATCACTGATTCACATGTGTGTAACACCATCATGGTATACAGGGATATGATTTGGTAAAGCAGGACTTGTGTATAAAGTCCCATAGACACCAGTTCTTCACTGTGTCACTCAAATGTGTGTAACACCATGATAGTATACAGGGACATGGTTTGGTATGGCAGTAGATGTGTATGTAGTCCCATAGAGACAAGTTAATCACTGTGTCACTCATATGTGTGTAACACCATCATGGAATACAGGGACATGGTTTGGTATAGCGGGACTAGTGTATGTAGTCCCTTAGACTCCAGTTCATCACTGTGTCACTCATATGTGTGTAACACCATCATGGTATATAGGGACATGGTTTGGTATTGCAGGACTTGTGTATGTAGTCCCATAGACTCCAGTTCATCACTGCATCTCTCCTATGAGTGTAATACCATCATGGTACACAGGGATATGGTTTGGTGTAGCAGGACTTGTGTATGTAGTCTAATAGACACCAGTTCCTCGCTGTGTCACTCGTATGTGTGTAATACCATCATGGTATACAGAGACATGGTTTGGTAGAGCATGACTAGTGTATAAAGTCCCATAGACACTAGTTCATCACTGTGTCACTCATATGTGTGTAACACCACCATGGTATACAGGGACATGGTGTGGTATAGCAGGACATGTGTATGTAGTCCCATAGAGAAAAGTTAATCACTGTGTCACTCATATGTGTCTAACCACATCATGGTATACAGGGACATGGTTTGGTAGAGTATGACTAGTGTATAAAGTTCCATAGACACTAGTTCATCACTGTGTCACTCATATGTGTCTAACCACATCATGGTATACAGGGACATGGTTTGGTAGAGTATGACTAGTATATAAAGTCCCATAGACACTAGTTTATCACTGTCACACGTGTGTAACCACATCATGGTATACAGGGACATGGTTTGATATAGCAGGACTAGTGTATAAAGTCCCATAGACACTAGTTAATTACTATGTCACTCATACATGTGTGAAATCATGATGGTGTTCCAAGACAAAGATAAGTTACTAAGCCTCTAGTGTAGACTTTTCATTTTAATTTAAGAAAAAAACTTACAAACAGCTGGTGCAACCCTACCCAGTTCGTCACTGTCACTCATGTGTGTAACACCATAATAGTATACAGGGATATGGTGTGGTATTGCAGGACTTGTGCATGTAGTCCCATTGACATCAGTTCATCACTGTATCACTCATATGTGTAACCACATCATGGTATACAGGGACATGGTTTGATATAGCATGACTAGTGTATAAAGTCCCATAGACACTAGTTCATCACTGTTTCCCATGTGTGTAAGACCATCATGGTATACAGGGACATGGTGTGGTATTGCAGGACTTGTGTATGTAGTCCAATAGACACCCGTTCCTCACTGTGTCACTCATTTGTATGTAACACCATCATGGTATACAGGGACTTGGTGTGGTATAGCAGCACTTGTGCATGTAGTCCCATAGAGACAAGTTCATCCCTGTGTCACTCATATGTGTCTAACCACATCATGGTGTACAGGGACATGGTTTGGTAGAGTATGACTAGTATATAAAGTCCCATAGACACTAGTTCATCACTTTGTCACACGTGTGTAACACCATAATGGTATACAGGGACATGGTCTGGTATAGCAGGACTAGTGTATAAAGTCCCATAGACGCTAGTTAATTACTCTGTCACTCATATATGTGTGAAATCATGATGGCGTTCCAAGACAAAGACAAGTTACTAAGCCTCTAGTGTAGACTTTTCATTTGAATTTAAAAAAGAACTTACAAACAGCTGGTGCAACCCTACCCAGTTCATCACTGTGTCACTCATATGTGTGTAACACCATCATGGTATACAGGGACATGGTGTGGTATGGCAGGACTTGTGTATATAATCCCATTGACATCAGTTCATCACTGTTTCACTCATATGTGTGTAACACCATCATAGTATACAGGGACATGGTTTGGTATGGCAGTAGATGTGTATGTAGTCCCATAGAGACAAGTTAATCACTATGTCACTCATATGTGTGTAACCACATCATGGTATACAGGGACATGGTTTGGTACAGCAGGACTAGTGTATGTGTAGTCCCATAGACATCAGTTCGTCCCTGTATCACTCATATGTGTGTAACACCATCATGGTATACAGGGACATGGTTTGGTCTTGAAGGATTTGTGTATGTAGTCCCATAGACTCCAGTTCATCACTGTGTCACTCAAATGTGTGTAACTCCATCATAGTATACAGGGACATGGTTTGGTATGGCAGTAGATGTGTATGTAGTCCCATAGAGACAAGTTAATCACTGTGTGCATCATATGTGTGTAACCACATCATGGTATACAGGGACATGGTTTGATATAGCAGGACTAGTGAATAAAGTCCCATAGACACTAGTTAATTACTATGTCACTCATATATGTGTGAAATCATGATGGCGTTACAAGACAAAGATAAGTTACTAAGCCTCTAGTGTGGACTTTTCATTTTAATTTAAGAAAAAACTTACAAACAGCTGGTGCAACCCTACCCAGTTCATCACTGTGTCACTCATATGTGTGTAACCACATCATGGTATACAGGGACATGGTGTGGTATAGCAGGACTTGTGCATGTAGTCCCATAGAGACTAACACAAGTACACCAAGTACAGGGACATGGTTTGGTAGAGTATGACTAGTATATAAAGTCCTATAGACACTCATTCATCACTTTGTCACACGTGTGTAACACCACAATGGTATACAGGGACATGGTTTGGTATTGAAGGACTTGTGTATGTAGTCCCATAGACTCCAGTTCATCACTGTGTCACTCAAATGTGTGTAACACCATCATAGTATACAGGGACATGGTTTGGTATAGCAGGACTTGTGTATAAAGTCCCATAGACACTAGTTCATCACTGTTTCACATGTGTGTAACACCATTATGGTATACAGGGGCATGGTTTGGTATAGCATGACTAGTGTATAAAGTCCCATAGACGCCAGTTCATCACTGTGTCACTCATATGTGTGTAACACCATCATGGTATATAGGGACATGGTTGGTGTGTAGCAGGACTTGTGTATGTAGTCCCATAGACTCCAGTTCATCACTGCATCTCTCCTATGAGTGTAATACCATCATGGTACACAGGGACATGGTTTGGTGTAGCAGGACTTGTGTATGTAGTCCCATAGACACTAGTTAATCACTGTGTCACTCATATGTGTCTAACCACAAAATGGTATACAGGAACATGGTTTGGTAGAGCATGACTAATGTATAAAGTCCCATAGACGCCAGTTCCTCACTGTGTCACTCATTTGTGTGGAACACCATCATGGTATACAGGGACATGGTGTGGTATAGCAGGACTTGTGCATGTAGTCCCATAGAGAAAAGTTCATCACTGTGTCACTCATATGTGTCTAACCACATCATGGTATACAGGGACATGGTTTGGTAGAGTATGACTAGTATATAAAGTCCCATAGACACTAGTTCATCACCGTCACACTTGTGTAACACCATTATGGTATACAGGGGCATGGTTTGGTGTTGCAGGACTTGTGTATGTAGTCCCATAGACATCAGTTAATCACTGTGTCACTCATATGTGTCTAACCACAAAATGGTATACAGGAACATGGTTTGGTAGAGCATGACTAGTGTATAAAGTCCCATAGACACTAGTTCATCACTGTTTCACACGTGTGTAACACCATCATGGTATACAGGGACATGGTTTGGTATTGAAGGACTTGTGTATGTAG
Organism: Danio aesculapii; assembly: GCF_903798145.1. NCBI lineage: Eukaryota > Metazoa > Chordata > Actinopteri > Cypriniformes > Danionidae > Danio > Danio aesculapii. Next base: position 24,984,620 of record NC_079456.1, on the reverse strand, counting down.
TCCCATAGACTCCAGTTCATCACTGTGTCACTCAAATGTGTGTAACACCATCATAGTATACAGGGACATGGTTTGGTATAGCAGGACTTGTGTATAAAGTCCCATAGACACTAGTTCATCACTGTTTCACATGTGTGTAACACCATTATGGTATACAGGGGCATGGTTTGGTATAGCATGACTAGTGTATAAAGTCCCATAGACGCCAGTTCATCACTGTGTCACTCATATGTGTGTAACACCATCATGGTATATAGGGACATGGTTTGGTGTAGCAGGACTTGTGTATGTAGTCCCATAGACTCCAGTTCATCACTGCATCTCTCCTATGAGTGTAATACCATCATGGTACACAGGGACATGGTTTGGTGTAGCAGGACTTGTGTATGTAGTCCCATAGACACTAGTTAATCACTGTGTCACTCATATGTGTCTAACCACAAAATGGTATACAGGAACATGGTTTGGTAGAGCATGACTAATGTATAAAGTCCCATAGACGCCAGTTCCTCACTGTGTCACTCATTTGTGTGGAACACCATCATGGTATACAGGGACATGGTGTGGTATAGCAGGACTTGTGCATGTAGTCCCATAGAGAAAAGTTCATCACTGTGTCACTCATATGTGTCTAACCACATCATGGTATACAGGGACATGGTTTGGTAGAGTATGACTAGTATATAAAGTCCCATAGACACTAGTTCATCACCGTCACACTTGTGTAACACCATTATGGTATACAGGGGCATGGTTTGGTGTTGCAGGACTTGTGTATGTAGTCCCATAGACATCAGTTAATCACTGTGTCACTCATATGTGTCTAACCACAAAATGGTATACAGGAACATGGTTTGGTAGAGCATGACTAGTGTATAAAGTCCCATAGACACTAGTTAATTACTATGTCTTTCATATATGTGTGAAATCATGATGGCGTTCCAAGACAAGGACAAGTTACTAAGCCTCTAGTGTAGACCTTTCATTTGAATTTAAAAAAGAACTTACAAACAGCTGGTGCAACCCTACCCAGTTCATCACTGTGTCACTCATATGTGTGTAACACCATCATGGTATACAGGGACATGGTTGGGTAGAGTATGACTAGTATATAAAGTCCCCTAGACACTAGTTCATCACTGTTTCACATTTGTGTAACACCATCATGGTATACAGGGACATTGTTTTGTATTGCAGGACTTGTGTATGTAGTCCTATAGACACCAGTTCCTCACGGTGTCACCCATATGTGTGTAACACCATTATGGTATACAGGGACATGGTGTGGTATGAAAGGACTTGTGTATGTAGTCCTGTAGATGCCAGTTCCTCACTGTGTCACTCATATGCGTTTTACACCATCATGGCATACAGGGACATGGTTTGGTATAGCAGGACCTGTGTATAAAGTCTCATACACACTAGTTCAGTGCTGTGTTACTCATATGTGTGTAACACCATCATGGTATACAGGGGCATGATTTGGTATAGCAGGACTTGTGTGTGTAGTCGTATGGACACCAGTTCATCACTGTGTCACTCATATGTGTGTGTAACACCACCATGGTATAAAGGGACATGGTTTGGTATAGTGGGGCTTGTGTATGTAGTCCCATAGACACCAGTTCATCATTGTGTTACTCATATGTGTGTAACACCATCATGGTGTACAGGGACATAGTTTGGTGTAGCAGGAATAATATGTGTGCAACACCATCGTGTTCTACAAAGACATGTTTAAGTATAGCAAGACTTGTGTATGCAAATCCATACACACCAGTTCATCACTTTGTTACTCATTTGTGTGTAGCACTATCATGGTGTTCAAGGACATGGTTTGGTAGAGCATGACTAGTGTATAAAGTCCCATAGACACTAGTTCATCACTGATTCACACGTGTGTAACACCATCATGGTATACAGGGACATGGTCTGGTATAGCAGGACTAGTGTATAAAGTCCCATAGACGCTAGTTAATTACTCTGTCACTCATATATGTGTGAAATCATGATGGCGTTCCAAGACAAGGACAAGTTACTAAGCCTCTAGTGTAGACTTTTCATTTGAATTTAAGAAAAAACTTACGAACAGCTGGTGCAACCCTACGCAGTTCATCACTGTGTCACTCATATGTGTGTAACACCATCATGGTATACAGGGACATGGTATTTTACATGGTATGGTACTTTTATTCATTCTCAGGATATGTATTCTTGATATCAACAATTCAGTTCTTGATATCAAAAAGGTAATTGTTAATATCACAAATGTAATAGCTGATATCAAAAATTAAATTTTTGATATCAGCAATTACATTATATCAACAATTCAATTTTTGATATCAGCAATTGTATTTTCACTAGTTAACTGTCACCATAGGCTGCCATTCAAGTTTAACTGTTGCTATCAAGAACTGATTTCTTACTAGTTAAAAGGCAATTCTTGATATCAATAATTTAATTGTTGATATCAGGAAATAAATTGTTGATATCAAGAAATACTTTTCAACTAGTAAAGATGTTCATTTTTGATATCAACAATTGGTTTGTCACTAGTGACAATGTTAATTTCTGATATTATGAATGTAATTGTTACTTGTGAAATTAGTAATTTTAGATATCATAAATTACTTCCCTAATTGTTGATATCAGAAATAGGTTCATTTCTAATATCATGAATGTAATTGTTACTAGTGAGATTAGTCATTTTAGATATCATAAATTACTTCCCTAATTGTTGATATCAGAAAAACATTTTTAGATATCAGAAATAACAAATGTAATATAGCAAGCCATTTTGACTTTTATTCATTCTTAGGATATGTATTCTTGATATCAACAATTTAATTCTTGATATCAAATAAGGTAAATTTTGATTTCAATATTACATTTCAACTAGTAACAAAGTTAATTCTTGTTATCAGCAATGATGTCACCATTTGCAGAAATACAATTGTTGATATCAAGAATTCGGATTTTTGAAATCAACAATTTATTGCTTGATATCAAGAATTTATATCCTGTTATCAATAAAAGACAAAACGGCTATTCTGGCAAGCCGTTTTTACTTTTATTGCTTAACCAGATATGAATTCTTGATATCAAGAATTAAATTGTTGATTTCAAAAATCCGAATTCTTGATATCAACAACTTAGTGATGTTTGATAAACAAATTTCGGGAGGAGCACGCGCAGAAGTTTCAGTATCAAATACGTCATTGACAATTATTCTATTATCCAATCAGTTCTTGACCAAACCCCTATATATACCAAAGCTGTCTTACCTGCAGCATCTTACGACTTTAGCATCCAAACTTCGACGCAGAATGTCTGAGATCAATCTCTTCGCAGAGGACGACGCCTTCCTTGCCGAGGCTCCTCTGAGATCTCCCGCCGGTACCCAAAGCTCCGTAGCCCCGCAGAGCGCATCAGCTCAGCCCGCGGCTCCACCTCGAGGCCGCCGTTCAGCCAGAATCACGGCTGTCCGATCAAGACGGGGCTCACCATCTCCATCTCCCAGAAGGCAATCCTCTCCAGCCTCATCATTTGCCTCAGCCATGTCCTCCGTCCCAGCCACAGGGATAAACACCGTCTCCGACCTCCGCCAAGCATTGGCCAGCGCAGGCGTCACCGTTCCGCGCCGAACCACCAAGGCGGACCTCCTGGCTATGTATAACGCCTTACAATCCGGAGCACCACTTCCTTCCATCACTCCACCTTCCAAAGCCACAAAAAAAATCCGGCCAGGTCCAAAAGTCTCCATACCAGCGTCCGGATCGAAACCAGTCTTCCAGACCCGGACGCAGCAGCAGGCCGTCAGCGAGTCTGGGGAGAGCCCAAGGTCCAGAGGACGTAGGATCTCAAACCCCGGAAGTGGGACTCCACGCCGGCTCTGGACTCGTTCCTTCGAGCCGCCAGTATAGCGTGAGCTTGCCTCCGCTAGCGGCACCAGAAGCTCATCCTCAAATATATCCTTGGCCCGCAGCCCCCCCTTCAAACTCAAGCGCAGGGTCGCCACAGGAAGCACAGGCCCAAATTCACATCCTGCCTCCCCATTCCTCCCAAGCTCCTGCGAGCAGTGCGAGCGCGAGGCCGCCTCAGCTCCCAGCTCAAAACCCAGCTCCTCTAATTCCTCCTCTTCTTCCCCAGGTTTTCTCAGGCCCCGACGCAAGTTCCAGCGCGAGGCCACCTCCACTGATGTCACTAACGTCGGCAGCCCCTCCTCTCTTCTCTTTTCCTCCCACTGGTGATCCTAGGGCCAGCAGCAGCGCGAGCATGCCTCCGCAAGCGGCCCTAGCTTACAACTTTCCTTCAGGCCCCGACGCAAGTTCCAGCGTGAGGCCGCCTCCGCTGATGTCACTAACGTCGGCAGCCCCTCCTCTCTTCTCTTTTCCTCCCACCGGTGATCCTAGGGTCAGCAGCGCGAGCATGCCTCCGCAAGCGGCCCTAGCTTACAACTTTCCTCCAGGCCCCGACGCAAGTTCCAGCGTGAGGCCGCCTCCGCTGACGTCACTAACGTCGGAAGCCCCTCCCCTTTTCTCTTTCCCTCCCACCGGTGATCCTAGGGCCAGCAGTAGCGCGAGCATGCCTCCGCAAGCGGCTCTAGCCTCCAACATCCCACAGCCACTTCTTCACACTAAGTCTTTTTCTCTGTCCACAGCCACGCCTCTACCCGTTCCACCCAACGCCCTCGCCCTGGATCCTCCACCCGTCTCCAACACCATCAGGAGCCAAATCCTGTCAGGTTCGGATGTTGATCTTTTTTCTCTCCTCTCACCCATTTCACCCACATCGGCAGACCGCCAGATAGATTGCGGCCAATTTTCAGTAACCTTAAAAAACACAGCTAACATTCAGTCACGCATCTTATCATTCGCAGAATTCACAATAGCATTTTCAAGATATACAGACGTCATTTGTTCTGTCTATCCCCACAGGAGGCGTGAGCTCAATGATTATCTCGCGATAGTCGCTGAGCTCGCGCTCTCATACGGAGGCTCTCATTTCTATACATACCACCGCCTTTTCTCCGCTAAATGCGCCATTCGCATTTCACAATGGAACCAGACCCCATTCTGGGGAGCCATAGACACAGATCTCCATAATAAAGTCTTTCTCGGTTGCCGCAGTATATCTTGCGCGGTCTGTCGATCCACCACCCACCACACAGAATCATGCCCATTCATAAATCCCATCCCTCCTCCCCTCCCCGACCCAGCCCAACCCAGATCTACCAGTTACGTCCCTTCAAACCCAAATATTCCGCCCCTTTTTCCTGATCACAGCTCTTCTGTCCCAGCCTCCGCCAGCCCGTGCACCAGCTTCAATAGCGGCAGGTGCTGGAGACAGAAATGTCGTTTTTTGCATGTTTGCAATTTCTGCGGCGGCGCTCACGCCCGCACAGTATGTCCAGTGAGAAAATCTGCAAATAAAAATACCAGAAAGTACCTATCGACTCCTGTGAATGTTTCTCGCCTAAAATCGGAACTGCTCAAACATCCCGATCCCAAATTCACCGAATTTCTATTAACGGGTCTGTCTTCAGGTTTTCATCCAGGTGTCATTAGCATACCCACCTGTAGTTTTATTTGTCCAAATCTTCAGTCCGCTCTCGCCGAACCCGACGTCGTCGACCGTCTAATCAAAAAAAGAAGTAGACGAAAATTTCATGATGGGTCCTTTCTCCGCACCTCCTTTCAGAGTTTATCGCGTCAGTCCTATTGGCATCGCCACTAGGAAATTCTCCGATAAAAAACGCTTAATAATCGACCTCTCCTCCCCGCATAACTCTCCGTTTCCTAGTATCAACAGTCTCATCCCTCTGGAAGAGTACTCAATGATTTATCATGACATCGACCAAGCTATTTCATTAATTAAAATCGCGGGTCGCGGCGCATGGATGGCTAAAGTCGACATAACGTCCGCCTTTAAAGTCATGCCCATCCACCCTGACTTTTGGCACCTTTTCGGCATTCTTTGGCGAAAAAATTATTATTTTTCCGTCCGCCTAACCTTTGGTTGCAGAAGTAGTCCAAAGATTTTCGATACGCTGTCGGAAGCAATCTGCTGGATCCTTTCCAATAACTACGAAATCCCGCATCTAATACATCTACTAGATGATTTCCTAATCATCTCACCACCAGACGCTATACCAGCCGCGCACCTTTTGACAGTTCAGAAGGTTTTCGCTGAACTCGGGATTCCCCTCGCCGAGGAAAAAAAAAAACCCCCGGTCCAAGCACTTCAATCGAATTCTTGGGCATCAAATTAGACTCCAATAAATTCCAAGCGTCCCTACCAAAGAAAAAAAAAAAAAAAAAAAAAAAAAAAAAAAAAAATTGATCGAACGATCCTGGTAGCTTCCTCCCTATTAGACAGTCCCCTCTGTTCTAAGCGTGAGCTATTATCAATTCTCGGCCATTTGAATTTCGCAATGCGCATAATTCCCCAAGGCCGCTCGTTTATTTCTCATCTCTTATTTCTCGCGTCCTCAGCTCACGGTCTAGAGGATATTATATCCATCGATGACAATAGCCTAAACGAACTCCGTTTATGGATATTATTCCTCAAACAATGGAACGGTCTCTCCTTCTTTTACAGCGACCTAATATCCTCCCCAGCAGACATTAATTTATTCACCGACGCCGCCCCGTCAATCGGATTCGGAGGCTACTATCAAGGACGCTGGTTCGCGTCCACTTGGCCGCCCCAGCTATTAGACCTGCCGCAACCACTAAAATCATCGGCGCTATTCGAGCTCTACCCACTAGTCGTCGCTGCATCCCTATGGGGTAAAGAATGGTCCTCTTCCCGCATCATAATTCACTGTGACAATGAAGCAACCGTTCACTGTATAAATAAAGGCCGTTCAAATTCGCTAGCACTAATTCCCCTACTAAGACGCCTAACTTGGATCTCAGCATGTGACCAGTTTATTTTAACTGCAAATCACATTTCTGGGTCCAAAAATCAAATTGCTGACTCTCTCTCTCGTTTTGCCTTCCAGAAATTCAGACATTTGGCACCAGAGGCGGATCAGTTTCCAATCCAAGTCCCTCCTTATTCAGAGCTGATATTCCCATAGATCATCCTTTAAAAAACCTGCTTGGAGCCTCTCTCGACTTTATCCTTCAGGCAGTGGCTCCTAGAACCCTGCAGTCATATTTAACAGCATGGAAAAGCTTTAAAACATTCCATGCATGTTATAACATACTGTTTCCTGATTTTTCTCTACTTTCCATTTCATCTTACATATCCTACCTCACAATTATCAAAAAACTCCAGATCAATTCCATTAAAGGCTATTTGAGTGGAATTCAATTTTTCCACAAACTAATTTACGGCTCCCCTGCACCTCACATAGCTAATTCGCAAACAACTCTTCTCTTGAAAGGCATACAGAGAACCCACCCCACACGTCATGACACCCGACAACCCATAACACTGAAAACACTCACTAAATGCATATCCACTCTTCGCAAAGGATACGAATCAATCCACACAGCACATACTCTCGACGCCATGTTTATTTTAGCCTTCTTCGGATTTTTAAGGTGTTCAGAACTCACCATTACATCAGGGTTCAACCCAAACATTCATCCCACCATATCCGATCTAGTAACGCTGGATAACGAAACCATTTCTTTCCTCATTAAACAAAGCAAAACTGATCAAGCAAAAAGAGGCCATTACATTTACATTTTCAACCTTCAATCACCTATCCATCCATACCAAACACTGCTAGCATTTTCACATATCAGGAGATCACAAGCCACTTCCCTTTCAGACCCCCTTTTTACAGACGATAGCAATCGCCCAGTCACTCGTTTCTGGTTCCAGAAGCATCTTAAACGCGTCCTAATTAAGTCGGGCTTTCCAGCTGACAATTTCTCCAGCCATTCCTTCAGAATAGGCGCAGCCACCACTGCAGCACAAAATGGTCTATCAGAGCAGCAGATCCAAACACTCGGACGCTGGTCCTCACAGGCCTTTAAGTGCTACATTCGAGCCGACCGCTCTCACATTAGAAAAGCCCATCAAACCCTTATTCAAAACACATTCCTTCATTGACACGACACTTCCTTCGAAAATACACTTTGCATAATATATTTTAATAACGCTAATACAGCATCTACATAACCGTTCCAACAGGAGATGCACACCTCATTATTATGCACCACTGCAAGCGCAGAGACTGCTCCCACGGGAGACGTACACCTTTTTATGCACCACCGCTAGCGCGGTGACCGCTCCTACGGGAGACGTACACCTTTATAATCATGCACCACCGCAAGTGCGGTGACAGCTCCCATGGGAGACGTACATCTTATGCACCACTGCAAGTGCAGTGACCGCTCCCTCGGGAGACACACACCTCATTATTATGCACCACTGCTAGTACAGTGACCGCTCCTACGGGAGACGTACACCTTTATATATTATGCACCACTGTATGTGCAGTGACCGCTCCCATGGGAGACGTACACCTCATTATGCACCACTGCAAGCGCAGTGACCGCTCCTACGGGAGACGTACACCTTTATAAATTATGCACCACTGCAAGTGCAGTGACCGCTCCCATGGGAGACGTACACCTCATTATGCACCACTGCAAGCGCAGTGACCGCTCCTACGGGAGACGTACACTTTATAATTACGCACCACTGCAAGTGCAGTGACAGCTCCCACGGGAGACGTACACCTCATTATCATGCACCACTGCTAGTGCAGTGACCGCTCCTACGGGAGACGTACACCTTTACAAAATTTTGCACCACTGCAAGTGCAGTGACCGCTCCCATGGGAGACGTACACCTCATTATGCACCACTGCAAGCGCAGTGACCGCTCCTACGAGAGACGTACACATTATAATTATGCACCACTGCAAGCGCAGTGACAGCTCCCATGGGAGACGTACACCTTATCATGCACCACTGCAAGCGCAGTGACAGCTCCCTCGGGAGACGTACACCTTAATCATGCACCACTGCAAGTGCAGTGACAGCTCCCATGGGAGAAGTACACCTTACCACCACTGCCAGCGCAGTGACCGCTCCTATGGGAGACGCCCGTCTCCCGTGGGAGCGACGACTCCTGCTGGAGACACTTAACGCATTACCATCAATACAGTTACTGCCTCCTCCCGAGACACACACCTTGCAAAGCACAACCATCAGCTTAACAGCACCCCTCCAAATTTTAAAGATCAGCAAATTTTGGGGGGCTCACCCACTTGTCTGGCTGCTGTCCTGTAACAAAATAAGCAATTTTTGGGGAGCGTTCTGGGGCCGGGCTGGATACTTCGCTCGAATCCCTATTCCTCTTTGTTTCCTGATAAGAGGAATGACTCGAGTTTAGGTGTCTTCCCCGAGCTCAGAGCCCTCTCCCCGGACAGCACGCCAAATACGCTTTATTCTGAAACTGTTGCAAGTGTGAACTCGTGAAGTGATGTTTGATAAACAAATTTCGGGAGGAGCACGCGCAGAAGTTTCAGTATCAAATACGTCATTGACAATTATTCTATTATCCAATCAGTTCTTGACCAAACCCCTATATATACCAAAGCTGTCTTACCTGCAGCATCTTACGACTTTAGCATCCCTCCACCACCCCGTCACCTCACCTCTTAAGCATTACTATCCCGGGGGGAGCGTTCTGGGGCCGGGCTGGATACTTCGCTCGAATCCCTATTCCTCTTTGTTTCCTGATAAGAGGAATGACTCGAGTTTAGGTGTCTTCCCCGAGCTCAGAGCCCTCTCCCCGGACAGCACGCCAAATACGCTTTATTCTGAAACTGTTGCAAGTGTGAACTCGTGAAATTGTTAATATCCAGAATGCGAATTGTTGATATCAGGAATTGCATTTCCACTAGTAACAATGATAATCCTTGATATCAACAATTGAGTTTCACTAGTTAAAATGTTCATTCTTGATATCAGAAACTGAATTTCAACTATTAAAAATTAGAGTTATTGATATCTGTAATTGTATTTTCACTAGTTAAATGTCACCATAGACTGCCATTCAAATTTAATTGTTGATGTCAAGAACTGATTTCTTACTAGTTAAAAATTTAATTTTTACAAATTAGAAATACAATTCTTACTTGTAAATGCATTTGTTTTTGATATCAGTTGTCATATGGATACTAGTGTAAATGTCTATTCTTGATATCAACAATTGAATTGTCACTAGTAAAATGTCAATTCCTGATATCAAGAACTTAATTTCACAGGTTGAAATGTTAATTCTTAATATCTGCAATTATATTTCAACATGTTTGAAATTAAATTTGAATTGAGTTAATAAAGCATTTATTAACATACAAATAAACTATTAGTATATGCCTGAATAATAAGATTTATAAATGTTAATTTTAATAGTTTATTAATCATTTACTAACTCATTCTGAATGATCTTTAAAAAACACAAACTATTCTTAAATGGTTTTGTAAATAATACAATACTTAATTTAGTAATGAAAAATAAATCATTAACAAAGTAGGAAAATACAAGTATTAAGCATATTATAAATGTGTTAACTCAACTTCAACCAGTTTTGTGATCTAATCTAAAGTGAGGACTATTTATGCTTTATAAATCCCTTATAAATGACAGTTAAAGGCTCAGTTATATTCCAAACAGGAAAAACAAACATAAACAACATTATTCATACCTATTCATTTAAAGATACACAAATGAAGCAGTATCAAATAAAAAATAAATCTCTGCAACCTTACGTAAAATAAAATTACCATACAGTTTAAACACTGCATCTTATTATATTGTTAAATTACTATATTGCTGTTGTTTTATCCAATTTTATGTTGTATTTTGACACTCCTGTTATTCAGCAATGTTTAAACTTTACAGTAATTTTACTTTTTAGATAAGTTTGCAATGATGATTGTTCAACTGATACTGAGCCTTTAGTTGTCATTTATAAGAGATTTATAAAGCATAAATAGTCCTCACTTTAGATTAGATCACAAAACTGAATGAAGTTGAGTTAATAAAGCATTTATTAACATATTAGTTAACTATTAGTATATGCCTAAATAATAAGTTATATAAATGTTGATTTCAATAGTTTATTAATCATTTATTAACCATCGACTACTCTTAAATAGAACTGGTTTGTTAATAATGCAATACTTAATTTAGTAATGAAAAGTAAATCATTAACAAAGTATGAAAGTACAAATATTAAGCACATTATGAATGTGGTTGTAAGTCAATAATAAATCATTTGTAGCAGCAGTTATAAACTGCTTAGTAACGTTTATTAATGTACAGTTAATGCTTAACAGATAGGGAATTCACTAGATGCTAATGCTTGGTAAATGATTCATAGTGTGTATTATAAAGTGTTACCGGTATTTCTACATGTAAAAATGATATTTCTAGATATCTGCAAGAATATTTTTACTAGTTAAAATATCATTGAATATATAAGTAATTATATTTTCACTAGTTGTAAAGCTAAATTCAGATATCAGCTGCCTATGTTGATATGAATAATGAATTTGTTACTAGTAAAAATGTCAATTCCTGATATCAATAATTAATTTGATACTAGTTAAAATGTTAAATCTTGATATTAGTTAGATGTATTTCAACCTGTTAATTTGTTATTTCTGATATCTGAAAATGGTTTCTGATATGAATATAAATTATGATATCTAAAAAGTCTTTCTTACTAGTAACAAGCACATTTATGGTATCAGAAATTAACATTTTCACTAGATCAAATATTACAATTTTCATTAATAACAATTCAATTGTTGATATCAAGAATAGACATTTGCACTGGTATCCATATGACAACTGATATCAAAAATAAAAGAATTGTATTGTAAAAGAAATGTACAAGTAAGAATTGTATTTCTGATTTGTAAAAATTAAATTTTTAACTAGTAAGAAATCAGTTCTTGACATCAACAATTAAATTTGAATGGCAGTCTATGGTGACATTTAACTAGTGAAAATACAATTACAGATATCAATAACTCTAATTCTTAATAGTTGAAATTCAGTTTCTGATATCAAGAATGAACATTTTAACTAGTGAAACTCAATTGTTGATATCAAGGATTATCATTGTTACTAGTGGAAATGCAATTCCTGATATCAACAATTCGCATTCTGGATATTAACAATTAAGTTGTTGATATCAAGAATTCTGATTTTTGAAATCAACAATTTAATTCTTGATATCAAGAATTCATATCTGGTTAAGCAATAAAAGTAAAAACGGCTTGCCAGAATAGCCGTTTTGTCTTTTATTGATAACAGGATATAAATTCTTGATATCAAGAAATAAATTGTTGATTTCAAAAATCAGAATTCTTGATATCAACAATTGTATTTCTGCAAATGGTGACATCATTGCTGATAACAAGAATTAACTTTGTTACTAGTTGAAATGTTATATTGAAATCAAAATTTACCTAAATTGTTGATATCAAGAATGTTGATTGTTGAAATCAACAATTCAGTTCTTGATATCAAGAATACGTATACTGAGAATGAATAAAAGTCAAAACGGCTTGCCATAGATCCTGAGAATAAATATAAGTCAAAACGTGTATTTTTTGATTTCAATAATTACATTTGTGATATCAAAAATGTTGATTGTTGAAATCAGGAATTACATTTCCACAAGTACCAGCCCAAATTCTTGATATCAAAAATGATTTACATTATATTAAGGCATACATGCCTTGATAACCACGGTTCATTTTAATGTCTAAAGAAAAAGTCTAAAAGATGTCATTTGGACAATTGTACTAAGTCAAAATGTGAACGCTGTGAACAATTTCTACTTTTGTAAACTTTAGATTTCTACTTTTTAAATATTTTTAAAATAACAGTTTTATACTCATTTTAAATGTGTGACTGATTTTAGTATTTATTGCATCCCTTTCTATATCTGAGCATATGAAGTTAATTTGAAATGACAAGGGTAAGATTTTTTCCCGCTATTTGTTATCGTTTACAAGGTTTAGTTTTTCATGAGTACATTTTGATTCACTGTTGTAACAGGGTTTTTACTCCCGTTCTTCAAATGTATGATGTACTTTATGTACTTCACTTTTAACAGTTTTAACCTTTGCATACTGTTTTTAGTATTCAGTAAGTTTTGTGGCAGCTTGTTTTTATTATTACTTATTATTCTTATAATGTTATTATTAATGCAATTAACTCTTTACTCAGATTACTATGAATTAGCACATTGTGTGTACATGTAAACAGCAAGTATGTGTAGCACAGATCACAGATCAATGATGTTTAAGAAACAATTAAAAAAACTTCTCATTCATTCATAATTTTCTTGAAGTATGCATCTAACCCCAGTCAGTGTTTTTGTTGTTACTGGTCCTGGTAAACCATGTTTGACCCTTTAAACCACTTTGCTTGTTGTGTATGAATGATTTACACAAGGAGACCCTTTAAACCTGTGTGTCCCAACAAACCATGATACAGATGACCCTATAAGCCTGTGAAAAAACAGGTGTAGTTTTTCCACAACTCCATGGTCTCATGTGATTTTTTAAGTGAGATGTATCTTAATGAGGCCATAACAGATAGTTTGATATATAAATTTCATTTGTAGGTTGTAAGGAAAGGTGTGTCCCCCTAAACCACAGTGGTTACATGCTGTCCCTGTAAACACTATATACCTGTATGTGTGTGTGTGTGTGTGTGTGTGTGTGTGTGTGTGTGTGTGTGTGTGTGTGTGTGTGTGTATCAGTGTTATGTTAGCCGTGTTATACTATTTGAAATATTATAAAATTGGATAAAATTGAAATAGTTTTTGATAACGCTAATAAAGCTAAAGTTTTCATATATATATAATAAAAACAACACTATCTTGGCATCCACAATGGTGGACTACAGCATCATATTTGCACAGATTCTTAGGGCCCTATCATACATCCGGCGCAATAAGGTGCAAAACATGTATGGCTCGGTTTGTTGATATTTTCAGACCAGCACAACCCTAATTTCCACGTTTTACACCACATTGTTTAAATATCAAATCCATTTGTGCCACTTTGTGGTCTCATGGGTGTGCCAGTCTAGAAAGAAGGTGTGTTAAGGCGCATTGTTGGTGCGTTGCTATTTTGAGGAACTTAAAAAGACTGCATCAATGACTATCTAAAATCTAAAAGGAGTAAAGTAAATAGTAAAAGTAAAGTAAAGAGAAAGTAAAGAGGTCGAATGGAGGAGGCTTGTTATTTATCCTCACACTGCAGATGATCTGTTTAACTGTTTTCTCGCTAATGAAGCATTCAGCGAATAAGAGAGAATCTGATTGGTTTAATGCACGTTATGCTCAAAACGCACCCATAACTCCTTAAGAGAAAAAGCACGACACTGTTAAGCTGCGGTCACACTGGGCTTTTCTTCCCTTAGACTTCCATTCATACGCACGCGAATACGTCAAACCGGAAACGCAAGGTCACGCGTCAAGTTTCGCAGGTTGAAATCGCATCACATGACTGCATGAGATAATTTGAGGATCAAAACATGGAGCAAATCGCTCGCTTTTTTGAAGCTGCGGTCACACTAGAGTTTGTGAGTGCGAAATTCTGTTGTTCGTTGCTGCGAAAACGGGCAGGATTCAACAAGATGATTAGACATTTAAAAAAGCCAGTGATTGCTCCATATTTTAAGTTTCTATTTAGAGAGGTCATGTTTTAATCCTCAATTGGTCTCACGCAGTCAAGTGATGCGATTTCGCAGGTCAGAGTTCACCAAGCTTGAACTTTGCACCGCAGCGAACTGCAAAACTTAATGCATGACCCTGCGTTTCCAGTCTGACGCATTTGCGTGTGCATGAATGGAAGTCTGTGGGGAGAAAAGTCAAGTGTGACCGCAGCTTTAATGTCAAAACATCTTGTTAAATCCTGGCTCTTTTCGCAGCGCCATACAACAGAATTTCACACACAAAGCCCAGTGTGACCGCAGCTTCATACCATCTGCCTGTGATGATTGCCAGTGGGGTTGTCTCTGCTGGTAAGCACTTCCTGTAGATTGTGACGATTGTCAACGGGGTTTCATATATGGGAGACTACCGCTGGGCGAACTCCAACTCCCAGAAACCCTATTTTTCTATCCTTAAAATAGCAAAAGTGGATTTGGACACGGCCTTAATACTTTTGTGCCATGTGCTTTAGACTAAGTGCCTAGATCGTTAAAATAGAGCCTATAGTGTTTCTATATATAATAGTGTTGCCCCCCTACTGGCCTGGCATGAAAAAACAGCATTTGCAGTCATTTTCCCATATCTATATAAACAGAGATCATTTTGAGAAGTGTTGCTTGTACAGTAAAAATATCAAAAATGCAAATCAAATTTTTTATTCAATTTTACTTGCAATTTTTCAGAGTACACACAATCTTAGGTAACACTAATAAACTCTGATATATTAATATACTATTGCTTTTTTTTCTAGCGGTCGCAGCACATGACATTTCAGTGACTCCAAATGAAAACTGGCATAAACTTTTGTTTCAAAGCCAGCTTATAACTCAATTTTCTTTTCATTATCTTAGACACTCTGACATGTCATTGACCTATAAGCCCTCACAGTCATTAGCGCTGTATGGAAATGAACGTTTTGCATTGGTTGCCAGGGTGGCATTTATGGCAGTGGTGGCATGATTCTGTTTGAGGAGCCAAATGAGAGACATTGTTAGAGGCTGATAAAGTAGGCAAACACACCGGTTCATTATCAGGCCGGATAGAAGGGCAGCGGTGGAGGATAAACTGGATGAGAGGGCAGCGGCGCAGGAAGGAAGGGCAGAAGCCACACACACACTTCAAACATCAAGAGTGCTGACTTTTCACCCATGACACACACCAAAGAAAGAGCCTTCGGTCTGCTGCCATCAATTGGTATTTTCTGGGCTGTGAAAATCCGTCCCAGTGACTGCGGTTTGTGGTTTATTTGAGATGGCAGCGCTTCATACTCCAATGCAAAATTACGCTTTTTTGCGAAACGTCCGAGATGAAAAATGGAAACATTTCTAGAACATTGCCACAATTTCATAATCGGGTCACAGCCAGCGTGTCATTTAGTGAATCTTTCTCTACACGACCCAAAATACTCTGAATCCTTCAGGAATTCTGTCACACATTCCTCTGGAGTATAAATGGAGACGCCCGGAGGGAAAAACGAAGGAGTGCAGAGCTTGCGAAGAGTGTGTTATTCATGGTGTTTGTATTGAGACTAGCTGACCGGTCAGGAGTTTTTCATTTGCTATTTTTAGCTCATATAAGTTGGGGGTACAACCAAGGATGCATAAAAATTCATTCATTCAGTCATTCATATTCTTTTCGGCTTAATCCCTTTATTAATCAGTGGTCGCTACAGTGGAATGAACCACCAACTTATCCAGCATATGTTCTACACAGCGGATGCCCTTCCAGCTGCAACCCAACATTGGGAAACACCCATACGCTCTTGCATTCACACACATACCTGTACACTACGGACAATTTAGCTTATTCAATTGACCTATAGCGCATGTCTTTGGACTGTGGGGGAAACCAGAGCACCTGGAGGGAAACCACGCAAACACGGGGAGAACATGCAAACTCCACACAGAAATGCCAACTGACCTGGCTGGGGCTCAAACCAGCGACTTCCTTGCTGTGAAGCGATTGTGATACCCACTGAGCCACCGTGACACCCCATTATTGAAGTAATGCTCCCCAAATGAGTAAGACTTTAAGTACCAATTTTCTTGATTAACTATTGGCTTCTTACCTGCACTGTGAAAAAATCTATTAATTAAAAGGTTCTGTGTTTTGCGGTTAACAGATGTTTATTTATAGTTATGAATTGCATTATGGGACATTGATTTCTGCTCTATCAATATTTATTGTTGCAATCATGGTGACATTTATTGGCATTTTAACTTGAAATGATATATTGTATAAAACATTATATATATTTATATGCAGTTCATTATGATTTTGTCCCATAATTTAGAATACCAAGCCCCCAAAAAATCCCTTTAAACTGCTCAATGAACCTCACTTTTTCAAGGCATTCAAGTACTTGGAGGAAAGATCAAGGTTCCATAATGCAATTCAAAAGCGTCGAAAGAGGCGAAAACAAAAGGATAGGATCCAAGTGCATTTATGGTTGGATTGCCGTGCAGATAAATAAGTGGTAAATAAAGGATCATCCGAAATCATAATCGTACAGGCATAAGGTCAAACACAAGTTGGCCATCAAAATACAAAGTATCAAATGAACAAACAGAAATAAAACCATAAACTAAGGCAAGGCTACACAACACATGACACCAATTAAAGACTTAGTCCCAAACGAAAGAAAGGTCCGACCCTTCCTATCTGAACATGCAGCTCAACCAAGCGGCAACCTCCCGCTCTCCCTCGGGAGGCCAATACGGAAGTAACTAAAACTGCAATTCATCAAAATTCCACTAGTCCTGGCTCCATAATAGAGCAAAGTGCAATTGAGCCCACTGTTAGAATGGCCAACTTTACAGCAGAAAAAAAGGTGTTTACAGCCTGGTACAAAGAATGATTTTGGTTCATATAGCTATTATTACCCTCCATGACAACTGTGAGGGGGGTGAATTTTTTTATAACTCATCCATTTCCTTTATATTAGGTTATATTAAGTTTGCATAATTAAGGGCGTGGCCACTTGAGTGACAGCTAGGTCTCGCTGGCCGCCGTCACTTCACCTCAGCTGAATCCGGCAGATTAGCCACTGATCTCGGCATGTTCATTGTATTTTTGTGTTGTTTTACGTGGCTTTACACAGTCAGCAGCCTTTTGGACTTATTTCTTACAATTATCAGATTATATGGGATGCTGTGTGCACTTAATTGTGCTCATAAACCGTTCACATGGCCTCAGTTTCCCATGTGAGTAAAGTTATATGCTTGTATAGTATCACTATAAATGTATTTGTTTTATTTAAGATCATTTATCATTAATATTTTTCTTAAGACCTGTAAAGCACTCCAGAATGTGACAGATTGATTAGCTGTAGGCTCTAGAACAGTCATCTGAACCGTTATCATACAGTGTTATGCTGGAGATCATCAATAGTCTTGCATTTACTAACACACAGACTATATTTGAAGTGTTTGGAAGTAATTCAGGTTTTCCTCCTGTAGAAAAACGTCATAAGAGCAATGTTTAGTGGCTCAATGTATTACTACAGTGTTTTTAAAAGTCTAAACACTTTATTGATATAGTGTACAGCTAAGCACATGTGGTCAGAACACAAACGATTCGCAGGTAATAAAGTATCAAGTGTTTCTCCCAAAGTAAAGTCTGTCTTCCAGGTCTAAGCAAAGTGCCAGCAGGTGTCCGTAGCTCTGCCCACTCTCCGCCTCTTTGCCCTTGTATGGTATCCCGCCGTGGGTGCGATGACGCGCGAACAAAATGGCGACGGTTGGCCGCGCCTACTTGTGGCTTCTTTTGCGCTCTTCAGAAACCTATGGGTGACGTCACGGATACTCCGTCCATATATTTTACAGTCTATGAGCTCAACTCATTGTTCAAGCTCTTGTTCTCTCCAAACTGGACTATTGCAACTCTCTACTAGCCGGGCTTCCAGCTAATTCTATCAAACCTCTTCAGCTGCTTCAGAACGCAGCAGCATGAGTGGTCTTTGATGAACCCAAAAGAGCACATGTCACTCCGCTACTCACCTGTTTGCACTGGCTGCCCGTTGCTGCTCGCATCAAATTCAAAGCTCTGATGCTTGCTTACAAAGCGACCTCTGGCTTTGCTCCTTCTTATCTGCTCTCACTTTTGCAGATTTATGTGCCCTCGAGAAACATGTGTTATGTAAATGAACGTCGCCTTGTGGTTCCATCCCTAAGAGGGAAGAAATCACTTTCCCGAACTCTCGCATTCAATCTGCCCAGTTGGTGGAATGAACTCCCTAACTGCATCAGAACAACAGAGTCACATGCTGTCTTCAAGAAACGACTAAAAACTCAACTATTTAGTCTCCACTTTCCTTCTTAATCTTAACTGCCTCTCTGGCTATACCACTAACTGTACTCTCTCTCAAAAAAAAAATAACATTACTAATGCTTTGCTTCTTAGACTTTACACACCTGAAACTTGCCTACAGCACTTATTCACTGTTGCTCTTATAGTGTAAATTGCTTCCTTGTCCTCATTTGGATAAAAGCGTCTGCTAAATGACTAAATGTACATGTAAATGCAAACTAAAGCTGCAGTCACACTGGACTTTTCTCCCCTTAGACTTCCATTCATACGCATGCGAATGCGTCAGATCAGAAAGGCAAGCTCGTGCGACAAGTTTCGCAGTTCGCTGCATTGCGAAGCTCAAGCTTGGTGAACTCTGACCTGCGAAATCACATCACTTGACTGCGTGAGACCAATCGAAGATCAAAACACGACCTCTCTGGACAGAAATTTAAAATATGGACCAATCACTCACTTTTTTAAGTGTCTAATCATCTTGTTTAATTCTGCCCTTTTTCGCAGCGCCATTCAACAGACTTTCGCATGTTCAAACTCTAGTGTGACCGCAGCTTCACGTGTTGCAGGGTATATATAGTCCAAACAATCCTTGATGACAGGTTTCAGCTGAGTGTGTGATTAGCGGAAAGTGGACACCGGTGTGTGTATTTACTGAGCGTTCATTACTGATTTGTAGTTCACCAGCGATCTTTCCAGGCATAGATTGCTGGCGCACTAGACACAAAAGCATAAAAAAACAACATGAATTACAAAATATTAAAAAAACTGCTAATTTACAAATATATATATATATTTAGTGTGCCTATTATTATTATTAAAACATTGCTAGTATTTATGAAGTACATATTCTACATGATCTTATATTTCCCTAATCCTAATTTATCCCCTCAATTGCAATAAATATTGCAATTTTATATGAAATGATGACTTATGGACTACTTGAGAGAAAGATTATTGTTGATAAAATATTGAAAAAAGTAGACTTTCTATAATGTGTTCAATGTAAAACCAAGACCTAATATTGTCATTTTAGACTTTGCCTGATATGTGTGCTTAACATTTTTATGAGACTACTGATTTAAAATCTAATAAGCAGCAAGTTAGGAGTTTATTGAGACAAAATTTCTATAATTAATGGTTTGATAATAGTGTGAATTGTACCTTGAAATAAAGTGTGATCCCAAAAAAAAATCTGTCACACTAGCAGATTAAAGAGAAGTTAGCAGAATGTTCATGGAGCTCTTTTCCATATAATGTAAAGTGAATATTTTCAGTGGATAAAATATGTTAATAAAAGCTTAAATGAAACCTGCTCATCACATAAAGCGATTGAGAAAGACATGGATTAAACCGCTCAATTCATACGGATTTATTTTTTGATCTCTTCATGAAGGTTTTGAAGCGTCAGAGCTTTGAGTGAATAGACATTCAGTGATGGGACAGAAGTCTTTCAGATTTGATTAAAAATCTCTTCATTCGTTTTACTGAAGATGAATGAGTTTTTTATGAGTCTGGATTGGCATGAGGGTTTTCATTCGCCGCTAAACTTATCCTTTAAGTTTATAAAATATTGGATTTTTCTCATAATCACAAAAGTTAAGCACACATATCAGGGAACCAGTCTAAAATGACACTATTTCTTCTTCGTTTTCCATTGAGCACATTATTACATTGAAGTTTATTTTTTCAATATTTTATCAACAATGATCTTTCATCATGGAGCCCATAAGTGACATTTACATTTAGTCATTTAGCACACACTTTTGTGTCTCTCTTTTTTTTTTTAAGAGAGAAGAGGGTTTCTACAGGTGGTTTGGCAAGTCCACTAACCAGTGTGAAGCTTGCTTCATGAACGTACAATGTTTTTTTTTTTTAGATGTATTTCTGGTGTCTGGTACAATTGTGCAAAATGGTGCAAGTGTCAGTTAAAATGAAAGATATTGAGATATGAAAATATCTTTTCACCTGTGTCAGGCACACTCAGAACTGCATAATGATTTGAGATTGCTGTTGGGTGTGGTGGGACTACTACTTTTAAAAGAAAAAAAGGCTGAATACGTTCATTGAAAACAAGTGACCATTATATAACATCAAACTAAAAGTTCGGTTTTACTTGAATAAATAATGCTATAAATATTATATATAACATTATATAATGCAGGGTGATTCAAAACGATTACCACATCTTTAAAAATCTGTATTTTATCAAATAAACATGATGGAACCTTGTGTAATTAATCAATGTGAAGAGCTTTAGAGTTTACTTAAATCAATGACAAAAACAGCTGAGCTCTCCTTTTCTTCTTGAGTTCTCAATCTTCAAAGTTGAGGTATTCTTTTTGAATCACCCTGTATGTTTCTTGCTAGCAAAAATGTTTCATTGTTTTTGCCAAATGGCAAACATGGTAAAATTAGTAGGTATTTGGTCGTAATGGGTAGGTATTGCTACCCTGAATCTTAAAAGGCCAGTCTTATGAAAATGTTCATAAGTTAAGTTCATAGCATTTTTTCAATATTTCCTGAAAGCGACATGGCACTGTACAGGCAAAATCGTGTTATAGTTGTTATAAGATTGGTGGAAATATGCGAAGGCTTTGTGCATGTATAACCTCACATCTCATTTAGTGAGCTCTTCATTAAATTGTTTTGCACATTATTAAAGAAAAATGGCTTTTTACACTCAAAAATATGTTAGTTGTTTGTTCAAATTATCTATTTAAAATGTGCTGAACCAACAAAATTGATGAGTTTTTTGAGGGGACAACCTGATTTTTTTTATGTTCAATCCACTTAAATTTGTAAAAAATGATAAGTTAGCTTAATTCCTTCATGTTGTCCCAATGCAAATTGACTGTGGTGAACCCAGCATTTCTTAGTGTACATAGAACTACTCAATTTCAAAAGGCGGAAACATTTATTGTGAGAGAAGATTGCAACATATGATGCAACTGATTTGTCATAAGAAAATAAGTGAATTGCCTTTACTGTGCCAAAAAAATCTAACAGTTGTTCAAGATCTGATACCAGATGTGACAAGATGAGGAGATTACCATACACTTTAAAAAATGCTGGGTTCCACACAATCGGACAACATGAACTCATTCGTTTTTACAAATTTAAGTGGATTGAACATAAAACAATTAAGTTGCCCCCCATCCCCCCCCCCCCCCCCACCAAAAAAACCTCAAGAATTGTGTTGTTTCAGCTAATTTTAAATAAGTAGTTTGAACAAAAAGCAAATGGAACTTTTTTGAGTGTACCTCATTTATCAGTCAGAAAATATTCCACCTACAATAGCCACAAAATAAAGGCATGTGTTTTCTGTTGTTTTAAATAAAAGCACTGCATCTTTAGTACGTCAGCAGTGTGACAAGGTGCTGGCATATTTTTTTTTATAAGTACTGGCATTTGGGGAATAATCAGTTCTGAGTTAAACACAGTGCTGCAGAAAAGCTCTCAAACACTTAGTGGAGCATTTTTCATTTTCTGTTGGTCTAGGTACACGATGTAACTACAGAGGAGTCAAGCTTTAAATAAGAAAATTCTCTAAACTCTTTCTTTTTTGGAGTGAGATGCTAATGGTCTAATCCGATTCAATGATCTATGCTAAGCTAATCCGGAGATCAGATGAATGGATTAAAAAGTGGTAAAACTCAGCTGTTTAACACTAGGGGAGTTGTAAAATGAGCCTGCAGCGAGTGGGGCCCGGCCAAGAGCCATGCTAGTGGAAAGAGTTAATGTTAATGACTGTCACCTTTGTGCACCGCCTGTCTGGAGTTGTTTCATTTTGACGATAGCAAAGACTATAGAATACACAAGACATCACTCATATAGTTTTGAATGAGGAAAAGTGTAACGGTCAATATGGTGAATGAAGCCCCGCTTCTAGTACAATCATCTAGCCAATCATCGATTGCTATAGGCTGACGATTCTCTGGGGGAGGGGCTTAGTCTAGACGTGAGTTTCTGCAGATTTTGTGTGATTCGAATGTTTAGAAATTAAACTAAAGAGACAGTTGCTGTTTAATTTTATTGGTCATTCCTAATATGAAATTTTATCGTAAGCTTGGCAAGCAATTTTGGAGAAGTTGATGTTTCCCTATTCAAACAGAATGCCAAGCATACTGCCTGAGAGGCATTTCAAAGATGGCACCCGAGTGAAATGACTTGCCTTAAAGGGGCTTTGGCAGTAGTCATTGTTTGTTTTATGCTTATTTAATTTCAAATGTATGGTTCTATGCCTCTTTCCTCCCGATGGCCAGGGGGCTTTATTACATTGCCTATTTCCAAATGAAATCGGATTTAGGATTATTAAAAGGATTTTAACTATTAAAATGAAGTCCAGAAATACAAAATTAAGAGGCGAAAAAGGTAATCAATGAAAATGAAAGCATTCAGGGCCCTAAAAGTCAAATGTGAGTAATTGATGACAGCACTGAATGAGTGAGCTCAAGGCATCAGCACTGAATCCTTCACACACACCGGCTTTAAGCAAACACACTGAAAGATGTCTTGCCAGCGACGGCTAGAATTGCAGTACTGAGTGATACCTTTTAAGCTACTTAATTCCTGATGAAAATCGATGCCGGTTGGTGTCAGAGTGGGAAATGGATGAAAAGTGAAACCACTGAAACAGAAACGCAGATGCTAAAATGATGAACTCGAATCCATCTGCAGATTAATAGCTTCAAACTGACCAAGAACCTTTGACTTAGGAAATTCTAACCTTTTTTTACGAAATGCTCCGTCTCTCGCCAAAGCGTTTCATCGACTATTGAGCTTTTAGCAGGTAATTTTAGTTTTCTTGCCATCTGTAACAGCCTTTGCAATTACGTGGTAATGAGCGGCGCAAAATAAGGCATCTCATTTCCCTCCATTAAAATTTCTTTCATTGTGCCCTGACACTAACCCTTTTATACGAGTGATGCTTTCTGAGAAAAAAGCGTGTATTGTTAGTCCCATTTCCACATATGGATCACGCTGTTTATTGAATTCTGTCATCTCCATTAAAGAGTCTGGAACTTTCTTTCTTTGACTGATCTATTAGAAGAAAAAGTAGCACTTGCACAATACATTTCCTGTTTTGCTCCATGGATGTCTAAAACTAATGTGAAGTGCTTGCTGTGCACTGCTCATCAAGTGTTTATGATTTCCTCTTTAGTCTATATTGGATAATAAACATTTTACCTCTCTAGCCTGTTATGTCTCATGAAGGCATCATGTTAATTTTCAAATTATTAGTATTTTTTACCAGTATTACTATTGGGTAATCATGATAGCATAACGTATAATAATGTAGACTTCAATGTATTATCAGAAGCCACATAAAGAGTAATTAAGGGGTGGTCCAGTATATATTTTTAAGGCTTGGTTGTGTTTATAAAATGCAAAGCAATGTGTGCTCATGCTTCACTTGTAGAAAATAACGTTATTTTTTTCCATATCTTACTTTGATTATTTACCGCAACTCAGCTAACATGAAAATGACAATCATATGTCCTAATTCCTACGAAAGCCCACCCTCAAGTGGCTCTGATTGGTCAGGTAACATAATGTGCTGTGGAACGGTTCCACGTGACCAGGAAAAGAGTCATGCCTCTGCTCTACAAGTGCGTGCTTTTGCGCAGTGTAAACAGTCAGTCAGAGTAGCTGTTAGCCATATCAGTTTGAGCCTGAATCAGACAGAAAATGAAGAGCACACAGTTGAACCTCACGCCTGCTGTCTAAAATAAAACCTGACAAGTGTCTTTCATATATTCAGAATAAGCATGTGTAAGTAATATGAAAGTTCACATATATTTTGCGAGTTTGTTATTTGAGATGTAGAACGCAGAGAAAGCATTTGCATGCAACGCTGCTGAAGATTGTGGGTGTTTACAGCAGTTTGATGCTTAAATATGAATTTGTAGCTAAATTGTTAGCAGTGCCAATCAGTATTTCCTGTTGTTTACATCCTTGTTTATCTCTTTGCTATAACATACCATTAATGCAAGACAATATGCATATAATAGATCAATTTTAACAAATAAAAATACTTACAGGTTGTGGATCACAAACCACAGCTTCTTCTATTATGGCTGGAGCTGCTCTTTCTTTGAGGAGATTTTAGCTGAACCCAACTGAACTAGGGGAGATTCTGGAAGCTGTCCTTTGTCAAATGCTAGCCATATCTTTTTATTATTCTCTGGAACATAATTAAAATTGAATTGTAAGCACTTTTCTCTTTGTGTCATGTCATTTAGAAGCCCAAATACAGAAACTGAACAAGCTCTGTGGAAATTGCAGCGTTTGGACGGCATTTTAGCTTTCTCTGCTACATTACAGCACCTCTGTTCATGCCCTATTGCTGCACAGGGTATACGTGTGGTAAATGCACGTAACCTGAAGCGTTTGTGATCTAACTAGCCCGGATGTATTTTTTTGTACCCAAACTTCATTCGCTGTAGGCTTTGCTAAGCTTACTCGGGTTTCTCGGTAGCAGAAGTTGTCATAGTTGGGTAAACTTAGAGCACAGTCAATGGGAAAGTACAACAAATAATTTTTTACAACTCTATTTGCTAAATTAATAAAAGAAAAACTTTTCTATGGTGTTATAAAGACTTTCGTAAAAAGGAAAAAAAAAAACTGTGTGAGACTGATGACGACAGCCAGAGAAGAGAATAATGTCAAATTTCCTCTCAACCTCATAGGCGCAGCATTTGAAACACCTCGCATAAGCGGTAATTCGTTTTTTGTAATTTCACGTAAAGATTATATAATACATTCATAATTGCATAAATGTTAATACATTTTTTAAAAATCTAAATATTAAACACGTTCAAGGATTTAAGATTATGATGACCGTTAAATGCATCATAACATTCATTCATTAATTCATTCATTTTCTTTTCAGCTTAGTCCCTTAATTAATCCGGGGTCACCACAGCGGAATGAGCCCTTCCAGCCGCCACCCATCTCTGGGAAACATCCATACACACTCACCCACACTCATACACTACGGACAATTTAGCTATTGTTAATTGTTTTTTAAGATAATCATGCACTGTGAGCTCTTCCTGACTTTTTTAGTTGAATCAAATGAAATTTTCTAGTCATCTCAACTTACAACAATCAGACTGACTAAAAATATTAAGTTAATCTTTGTATAGCTTAAAAAATATAGTTGAAACCTGATTAACTTATTAAAATAAGTTAAAGCAACATACAAATATTCAACATCGGCTCATTCTGAAAACGTAGCCCTATATACGTTTCTGGAGATCGCGGATTATGTAGCCAGAGTTAATTATGGCTGCATTTCATCTTTAAAAGGAACACGGGCATCAAGTCAAGAGAAGAACGGTTTCAGAAAGCAGGGAAGACAATGACAAAATGCAAAAAATAAAATAAACAAGTAAATAACAGGAAAATGTGGTAAAAATCAGGCGGCTTTTTTTTCAAAACACAACAGTTGGGTTTAGGGAAGTGGATGGGCGGATCAATCTGAGCTTTTTAAAATACTATTGGTTGGGTTTAGGGAAGGGGGAGAGTGGGGGGATTAGTTGGATGGTCTGTCAGTTAGTCAACAGAAGAAAAGCAGGTGCGAATGCCACTTGCGAGAGAAATTTAAAAAAGCGTACACAGCGGCCAAAAAAACATAGCTCCTGGAACATATTTTGCTCTCTCCAAAAATGTACATAGGGGTACATTTTTAGAATGAGCCTATGTTGCAAATATTTGTTGTCTTGATCTTTTGTCATCATTTTCTTTTTAAAGGTTGTTATTGTTGTTATTGTGGTCAAATATATTAACATATTAAAATATTTTAAATAAATGTTCTTTAAGTTAAAAATTTTAATAATTTTAAGTACATATTTCAAACAAGCATAATATTTCACAATATAACAACATTCACTATCATTTTAAACATCCTTTAAAAATATTGACAGGAAAATATTACTACTGACCAATCACAATTAAGCTCTTCTCAGCCGTATGACACACAGAGACAGCTGAAATATCCTTCTTCAGCTCTCCTGAACATTTTAAGTAGGAATAAAGGTTGTGAAAAGGCCCTGATCCCACTCTTCATCTCATTTCCAAAGAGTAATTTATTCGTATAGATTTCTTTTTTGGGGGAAGTTCTCTGAGGGCGTTCGCCTCCGTCCTTTGACAGCATTACAGTGATCACAGAGTTATACTGTACTTCCACACACGCGCTGAATGAGATTGGTCTTCACCGCTGGCGCACTCAATCCGAACAGACCTCAGATAAAATGAAAGCCGAAGAGAAGAGCCCTCGCTGGTTGTAAAAGGACCAATTAAGAGAATATGCCTTTAGAAAAGCCAACGAGAGGGAGAGATGGGCTCTTTTTTTCATCTTTAATTCATTAATGTGAGGCATGTGGCAGCTTCAGAGCATGTAGCCTTTCAAGCTCTCACCAATTATAGATCCTGTCACCGTCTGCTTTGCTAGAGGTAACTGTGAGGAAGGAAACAAGAGCTGTGTCTGAAATGGCTGCCTGTCCTCTCTACTTCGTCCCATGTCCTCCATTTTGTAATGGTGTCCAAACGCTGAGCAAAAAGTTGCGTCCTGAATTACACACTATAGCCTACTTATTAACTTATTTATTTATAGAGCCATTCAACATGTTGAACATTTATGATTACACATCCTAATGTGTGGGGGGAACCCAAAGACAAATGTGCATGTGATCTGGAGAATATAATGTGAAACAAAGCCATATCCAACAAGAAAGTGAGTTGACAGAAGAGGGAAACACTATTTTTGCAATTTTCTCTGTGTTTATTTTAAAAAATCATGAGATTTTGCAAGATTTGGGAGAGTTGGCACTCTGAGTGTGGTGTGCTGTATTTACAAGCTGTTTTATGTGAGCAAACAGGCAAACTGACTCAGAAATATTGTCTATTTGGAGATAGAAAAGCAATGCAAGGTGTTCAAACTTTACTCGTTGTGTTTGAGGATTTTATATGGTACAACGAAGATCACCAAAATATAGCTTATTATTGATAATCTGCTCCTCCAACCATAATTTGTCAGGAAATAAATGGGGGATTCATTTCACCTAGAAACTGCATCATATCATGTGTACAATGTATCTGTGATTTTGCCGAAACAACTGATTTGATACTGATTTGATACAAACACCGGTTGCAAATAGAACTCATAAAGTAAGGCAAGATTATCTCAGGTGTCACCTAAGGAAATTGGAAACCCAGCAAAAATAATAAATAATGATGTTCTTAGAGCTGTGGTGAAAAATTGTTATGAGATATTGGTTCTGCATCGATTATGATATTTTCAGAATCCATAGCTTTTCTCTCTTGAATCGATTCTGAGGTAATTTTTTAACAGCAGATGGTGCTGTATGCTTTACAAACAGCCATGTGCTGCTTGCATCCAATTCCTTACAAATACCACTTGAACCTAAAAAAATATATAAAAATTCATTTATAAAGGTTTAAGCAAATTACAAGTGTTCATAATGAGATGTTTACATAAATCTTGTAACATAACTGCCAACCTACATGACTCAACTAAATCCACACTCACTGGCAACCATGAGCATTTGTGTACAGTGTGTGTACAGTTACAAACCAGACTAGAGGACCATCTGCTGTTACAAGCTAGCCTAGAACGCATCTGCTGTTACAAGCTAGCCTAGTGCACCATCTGCTCTTAAAAACTAGCCTAAAGCGCCGTCTTTTACAAACTAGCTTGAAGCACCATCTGCTTTTACAAACTACCCTAAGCGCCATCTGCTGTAAACAAAACTAGTCTAGAGCTCCATCTACTATAAAAAAAACTAGCCAAGAGCGTCGTCTGCTATTACAAACTAGCCTATAGTGCCGTCTGCTGTTAAAAGAAACTAGCCTAGGGCACTGTCTGCTGTTGAAAACTAGTCTAGAGTGCAATCTTCTGTTAAAAACTAGCCTAGAGCGCCATCTGCTGTTTTAAAACTAGCCTAGAGGGCCATCTACTCTTACTAAAGCCTAGTTCACACTACAGGATTTTAAACATCGGCAGATCGCTGTGCTGTTCACATTACAGAACTTGATTTGGTGTCTTATAATCGCTGTGGTGTTCGCACTACGCGACACTACGTAAATGATCCACAAGAGGGGGGTCACACACTACAAGATCTGACAACAACTAGTTCCCCAACAGCTCAGTCCAGCGACCAAAGCACAGCCACTGAAATGTTGAGGGAGGAGTCGTCAGAAAAAGCTGAACACTATTGGCTGCTTGTGTGCTGATTACATCACTGACAGTGTTTCAAGCTTTCAAGGGAGCATTTTAAAACATTGTCAATCAGCTGATGTATCAGCAGATTAATCGCTCATCTGCAAGGTTCGAGTGGATTGATACGCAGAGAGTTTTTAATTTTTGTAATTTAATAACTCTGAAATAAAACTAACATATCTATAACACCCTGACATATTCCTAAATATCTGTGTAATTCTTTCTAACATTATTATTTATTAAATTACAAAACAGTAAAGAACTGAGCATTTCTACCTTTAATTACCATGTTGGTCAAAATGACTGCACGTATGTCTGCTACTTTTCAATGTGACTTTAAATATGCATGCATTTTTTGCGTAGCAAATTCCTGCTAACATAAACATAACTTTCTGATAGCAAAAACTTAAATTTACTTCAGATATATCTTTCAAAACAGCATATTCTGTGCCGGGAAATAGCTCCAGCTTGAAAGTGAAAATGAAAGCAAGGCCCAGACCTTTGCATGTTCTAGTTTCTTAACTACATATTTATAGGCTGTATTACCAAAAAAGATAATATTTTTATGGTAATGGGGTCATCAAATATGATGACAGACATTCAGAGCTTAATTTTAATATCTCAATAGAAGTTTTGAATATAAATATAATGTGACAAATGACGTTTTATATGAGAACGGTCAGAATGAGCAGTATGGTAATTCTAATATTTACAGAATTCTAGTTCCCTTGTTAATATAGCATACTCTCGTGTCTGTGTTAACGCAGAATAGAGCAAGTGCATCGATGCCCATTCTGGCCAATCACAGACGTTTCTGTTGAGCTCCTGAGCACACAAGCATTCAGCTTATGCTGATATGCTCTCTCATTGGCTGCAGCCCGTCACTACATCTGACCGCACGTGTGGTCGAGTCCGCCGACTGCTCTAGAATATTCAGCATGCTAGATATTGGATTTCCATTTGCGAGGTGTCGGTGATGCTACAGCGAGCCTCTTTGATGCGTTGTTCAGTAGTTCACACATAAAGACTGGTGAGCGCCGTGCACCCGCAGATTTCTGCCTGATCTGTCGGCGAGCTCGTTAACTTCTAAATGGGGTTCAAATCAGGCTTACAATCCTGTAGTGTGAACTAGGCTCAACTAGCCTAGAGCATTGTTTGCTGTTAAATACTAGCTAAAAGCACCTGTTAAAAACTTGCCTAAAGATATGCTACAAACTAGCCTAGAGCGCCATCTGCTGTTAAACACTAGCTTGAAGCACCATTTGCTGTTTTAAAACTAGTCTAGAGCGCCATCTGCTTTTACAAACTAGTCTAGAGCGCCATCTGCTTTTACGAACTAGTCTAGAGCGCCATCTGCTTTTACAAACTAGCCTAGAGTGCCATCTTCTGTCAAAAACTAGCTTAGAACAACTGTTAAAACTAGCCTAGATCGCCATCTGCTGTTACAAACAAGCCTAGAGCGCTGTCTGCTTTTAAAAACTTGCCTAGAGCGCTATCTGCTGTTATAAACTAGGCTAGAGCGCCATCTGCTGTTATAAACTAGCCTAGAGCGCCATCTGTTGTTATAAACTAGCCTAGAACGCCATCTGCTGTTATAAACTAGCCTAGAATGCCATCTGCTGTTATAAACTAGCCTAGAGTGCCATCTGCTGTTATAAACTAGCCTAGAGTGCCATCTGCTGTTTGTTATAAACTAGCCTAGAGCATCATCTGCTGTTTAAAACTCGCCTGCTGTTACAAACTAGCATTGAGCACCGTCAGCTGTTATAAGCTCAAAATCGATTTAAGAGAGATGCATTGTGAAAATCTCAGAATCGATTTCTCAGTTTTTTTGCCATAGCTCTAGCTCTTCTGTAAGTTCTTATGAATAGTTTCTTCTTATATTTTTAAATGAATTTTTTGATCTAAAATGTTTGTAGGCCTACTGTTAAATTTACATTTTATTGAACAAATACATCTGAAATAACTGTTTTTATTTGACAATTTTATTAAAAAGCAAATAAGCATGGCAAGAAGGTGTTTTTTGTTGTTATTGTTATCAAATAACAGAGTAAATGTGGCAAAAGGACAGTGACATTCAATTCATAAAGCTAAAAAGGATGGTAGGTGTAATGTTCATGATGAAATTGTCGTTGACAAACTGCTCTCTCTGGCTCATATCATTTACAGTACTCCACCGTCTGAATTTGCTCACAAATTTTCATTCCCTTGTCCCAGATTTAGTGTGCAATACAGTATATGGGGATTACTGAATGAGTGAAGTGCTTTCGGACACAGAGCAGGACTCCCTCCCCCATGCTATGCTAATGTAATATGCTACAAAAAACAAGGCTGTGAAATCGCTATTAGCCTCTGACATTGTGGTCCATGGAGTATAGCATAAGGTCCACAGGGTGACTGGTAACATTTACAGGCCTGACATTGACCTTAACTGATGCAAAACAAGAAGCCTTGAGCGTTTCTTGAAGTATTAGCACATGAGCTTGAGCAGTGAAGTGGGTGGGTAGAAGCATTCGACCAATACAACTAGAGGAAAAAAAAAAGCTAGCTGAGAGATGAAGCACAAGTATACATAAAAGATACAGGATTTTAGACTCAAAGGCTGAAATTGGATTTATTTTTGTGTGAATCTGTGTATTTGTGTGTATATGTGTGTGTGTGTGTTTCAGTGTGTTTTGATTGAACATATAAACAGTATTTACAAATGGATACATTTATATTATGCTTTGTTAGAGCAAATGTCCAAATGAGTTTTAAATTCACCATATTTGATTTCATGATAGTTTAATAAGTTTAAAGCATTTTGGTTTTCCTGTATATGCCTAAACAGTTCCTGTATATGCCTAAACAGTTCCTGTATATGCCTAAACAGTTAACTAAACTATAGTTTAGTGATTTCAATCTCAATTCAAACCCATGCAATTTTAGTCTCAAAGGGCCCTATCATACACCTGGTGCAATACAGTGTGGCGCAAGTGTTTTTTTTTTTTTGCTATTTTCAGACCGGCACAGGTATCATTTTCACATTTTGTGCCATGTTTAAATAGCAAATGCATTTGCGCCACTATATGATCTTAAGTGTGTGCTGGTCTGAAAAGAAGTGTGTTAAAGGTGCAGTTTGTAAGTTCGATACCCAGTGGTTGAACTATGTATTGCATTGCATGGCACCGATGGCCAGATTGACAGCCAACAAGAGCGAGTTTGACGATCGAGCCTAAAGTCTGATTTAAATCGTGTTATAAATAAAAGAAACGGCACACGATAGAAGGAATATTTTTCATATTAAAAGGAGTTTTTGTTCTAACAAACACATCGAATTGATATTTTAGAAACGGTTTCTATTTCTTGCAGAAAACTGACAATAATCACCCAAGGGACACCTCATGTGCTTTATTCAGTGTTAAATGCTAATAATGTGAGTTTGAATGCCATTTCACATGACATTTATTGCCATACTACTGAAAGCAGCAGCAGATCATTCACCTCAGATCTTGAAAATAAAATAAACCGTTTGAAATTGAACTTGAGAACTGTGACTCGAAACCAACACATATCAGTGATTCAGCATCTACATTTAATAATGTTAAAGAGGTTTAATGTGTATTAGTTAAATTATAAACTTTACCATTTCATGAGTGAGTGCATATTCTGTGCTTCTGAACGGCTGTACCTCCTCCCATGCGTTCTTCACCTCAGAGGGCTTTGGTTGGAATCCGGCTCTGTTGTAATCAGTTTATTCATGACAATTCACATTTTTTAAATATTATTATTCATAATAGTATTTATTATAGCCATATTTATTATTTATAAATTTTGTTTATATTTGTCTACCTGTCAGATTTTAGAGACTTATGCTTCACCAAATGAAGTGTGTTTTTGACCATACTTCAGACCATTTGTTTTCTGTCCTTAAATTAGTAAGATTCTGGATCTGGATTCTGACACATCCTTAGTGCTTTTGCGCCATCCACTTTAGACTTTGCTCTTAGATAATTAAAACAGAGTCCAAATTGTTTTTGTTTTTTTAATTTTGTTTGTTTGTTTTCATCTCAGCTGTAAGCATAGGGACCACAGTAAAATGAACATACTAACAGGTTGTTGAAGATGAATAGTACTTCAAGCTGTATTGAGGGATCTGTAGAAGCCCAAGAGAAAAGCGTTTAGGAAACAGACAGAAATCAGGCTCTGTATTATTCCTGTTATTTATCAGGAGACATCTAAGAATATAGCATGGAGGTGTTAAATAAACCGTCAATCAAGCCAATCTCTCCAACAACACTAGCCACAGAGCATGTGGGGATTGAGATGGTGTGATTTTGCCTAAAGAAAAGCCTATATCTGTGTTTTTCAGGCTCTAATATCAAACTGAAACAGCACTATCATGAGCTCAATGCGTTATGCCATAAAATCACACTCACTATGTGTTAAATGCAGTGTAAATGTACTAATTAACAGTCTGTATTAAATAAATTTGACGCCTTTCACATTAAAACATGTACATTTGCTATTTAGATCAATCATTTTCAGCCCTGGAAAGAGGACAAGAACTGCGAAAAGACAGTATAATTTCACATAGTTGGCCAACCTTATGTTCAGCTGTTCATGTTCTGTTGAAAACATTACAAAAGAACTTCCACAGAAATGTGTTAAACGCACTCCTTCAAATAAACAGTTAAGTTAAACAGTTGCGTTTTACTATTTTTTTATCTATTCAGCTGATCTCTGAGTCGGGTGCGAACACTTTAAGCTTAGCTTCACATAAAACATTGAATCAGATTAGACCAGTGTTTCTCAACCACCTTCTTGGAACACCACCAGCTCAGCACATTTTCCAGGTCTCCTTAACCAAACACACCAGATAGATTCAGATCATCAGCTCATTAGCAGAGACTGAAAGACCTGTAATGGGTGTGACAGACAAAGGAGATGTCCAAAACATGCAGTGTTGGTGGTCCTCCAGGAACATGGTTGAGAAACAGTGGATTAGACCATTAGTATTCCTGTTAAAAATCTCAAAAAAGTACATTGACCTAAATAGCAACTATGTAACTAGAGAAGAGTCAAGTTTCCAACTATTTTTCCAACTCTTTTCAACTAAGATCTAAATATTTTTTGAAAATTTTGAGCAAGATGCTAATGGTCTAATCCGATTCAATGATTTATGCTAAGCTAAGCTAAAAGTGCTCCTGCCAGATTCAAAGATTGCAGATTCAGAAATGGTAAAAGGGAGTGTTCCTTTAGAGGTCCGAACAGAGCACAGTCAGTCAGCGCAGGATCTTTCTCTGAAGTAAAAACATTTACAAAAGACCCTTTGAAAGAGAATCCCTGTTCCTCGCTCACACACTGAATACAAACAGAGGCATTGCATAGATTTCAGCTGTATTATTTTAGCAGTTTTCTCTCAGAACACAGCTGGTAAATGTGCAATGTTGCCTGTAGTCAATTAACGCAGGCTAAGAGTGCTTTATTGGACTAGAAATTAAACTACACTATGGCCCCTTGTATGCTTTTGTGTTGTATTTTTGAGGATTCAGCATGGGCTGATGTTGCTTTCTGCATGTGTGTGATTATATCAATCAGAACAAATCCTGATTTAAAGTTTGTTTTTGTTTATTTAGGAAATATGTCTTAATATAAATGTTAGTTTTTAGTTTGTAAAACAGTATTCTAACATTAGTGTAACATTATAGGATGTTTCCCTATAACCTCTTTACTCCAATTGCATTTATTTACCTTGCTGCACATAAGTATCATCAGATAAACAGTATAAGCAGATTTTTGCTGCTTGCTCAAGCTACTTATTTAAAATAAGATGAATCAACCCAATTCTTCAGTTTTTTGGAGGGACAACTTATTGTTTAGTGTTCAATCCACTTAAAACAATACTACAAAAAAACAAGTTAACTTAATAAATATGTGTTGGGACAACATGAAGGAATTGTGTGGAACCCTGCAATTTTTTTACATCATAGAAAGCAGTGTAATATTTATTAATATGGAAGATGGATGGATATACCTCAATTGTCAGCATTTTACAATTCTTATTTGATTAGATTCCACTTTATTGTCATTACACATGTATGAGGACACAGAAATGCAGTTTAAGTCTAACCAGGATAGCAGCAAGAGCAGGACATAAGTATTAGTTAGAAATTACATTATAGAGAAACTATAATGATATTTACAGATGGATGTACTACAGGTTGTATTAACTATAATCGGAGATTTACAATAGATGAATATACGTACAGATTTCTATTTATAATCAAAGGCATGTCGATATATATATATGAACATAATTACAAATGTATATGTACAATTCAAGATGAATTATCTTGTTTGTGTGCCTTTTCTTTTGGTCTGTAATCAGTCATCTTGGTTTAACATCATGTTAGGCCTGTGAAAATATACAAAAATTAAAATGTAATGTATATTAATTTTAAATAGCCCACGTGGAATCTGCAAGTGCACACTTTTTTACCCCATTATTGGGTCTATTCATTTATCTAAATGTGTCTTGTTACATTAATTTCAGATATATAATTGAATAATATGCAAATGTTTAGATGATTTATGTAAATTACACGTTGTAAAATAGTATTTATGTCTTTTAGTAGATATATTATATAAGACTTTGTGGTGGTTCTAACTGGATTTGCATTATAAAACTTGGTAACACTTTATTTTGATGGTTCATTTGAGTATTAGTAGACTGTCTGTTTAATATCTGTTGATACTGCTCCTTCAACAGACATTTAACTCACTATGCGAAATTTAGCAAGTACATGTCAACTTACACTAATCATAACCCTAACCCCAACTCTAACACCAACCTAACAGTCTACTTATAATCTAATGAGAATTAGTTGGCATGTAGATGCAACGTAACTTAATTCAACAAATGGACCATCAAAATTAAGTGTGACCTAAAACTTATACAAATGTTACACACTTTTTTTAGTTAAGTTTAGTTAAGTTTTTAGTTCCTATACTCTCAAAATCATTCCACATAAGATCACAGATTTTATTTTTACAAATAGCAAAGTATTTAAATATAAATAGCAAATAGAAAAAGATGTAATTAGTCAGTAAACAAAACAAACCCCGAAGTAAAGACTAAACAAATTCATTCGTTCATTAGGTGCGTCTCAAATCGCATACTTATGCACTATTCTACGCCATTTTGTAGTAGAAATAGTGTAAGTAGTGGGTAATAGTGTAAGTAGTGAAAACTCTAAACAATAAGTGCACTTTAATTACATGGATGATGTTCTTTTTCAACCGGTAAAAAGAAGTGTGTGATGTTGGACACTTCACGCACTCAACAACCACTGCTTTTGCTCACATAGAGGAAGGGGCGGAGCATTCAGGTGCTCATGCTGGATTACTTTAATTATTTTGGATTGTGAAAGCAAAATTTATGAGAGTGATTATAGCACCTCCCGATGGTGAATGCTGTTATACTCATGGCAGTTATTATTTGGTAGTTTAGTCATTTATTTCATTAATATGGCAATCGTCAAACGTCATCTGGGAAACGGTATGAATTTAAGTAAAATAAAACACT
Organism: Danio aesculapii; assembly: GCF_903798145.1. Classification (NCBI taxonomy): domain Eukaryota; kingdom Metazoa; phylum Chordata; class Actinopteri; order Cypriniformes; family Danionidae; genus Danio; species Danio aesculapii. The sequence goes on along the minus strand of NC_079456.1, from coordinate 24,947,792 downwards.
GTTAGCGCTCCATTTTGGACGACACTACATACATATATTACGCTGTTGAGTGTGTAAGTGCATAAGTACATAGTGCATAAGTGCAAAGTGTATTGTGTGCCATTTGGGACGCAGCTATTCGTGAAAGCGGTCGCCACAGCAGAATGAACCGCCAACTATTCTGGCAGATGTTTTACACAGCGAAAAACACCCATACACACTCATTCACACACATACACTACGGCTAATTTAGTTTATTCAATTTACCTATACCGCATGTCTTTGGACGGTCTGTGGGGGAAACCTAGTGCAAAACAGCATTACAAAGTGTGAAACACTTTTACGAAGCTCGAGACAAATTTACATTTTGAAAAACATTTTTACCTATCATAAGACACAATTACATTGGAAAAACGATTTTACCAAGGACGAAACAAATTTACATTTTAGAAAAAAAAATTAACAAGACGCAAAACAGTTTTACCAGTCCCGAAACAAATTTACAATGACAGATTCTTTACGGAAAGGGAATGTACCACACACCGGAAAATATCAGCTCGTATGTGACTTTGTTGACACAGATAAACATGAGTCCAAAGGCACAGGTTAACATGAGTCTACAACTATAAAAATCATGGTTTGACCAATTGCGATAAAACATAATTTTGTCATTTAGAGCTATTCTGAGAAAATATCAACGTGAGAGTATGTGGAATTATGTAAATGCGAATAATGTAAACAATTTACAGAGTAACCGACAGCAATGTGTAGTCCTGAATAGCTTAGCTAGATAGGGCGATTGCTATGTGCGCAGAACCTTTTGACTTGGGTTCGAATCCCGTTGATGACATGTCAATTATAATTAATTCTTTACATTAATTTCGGTTATTTACTGTTCTGCCACATAAATATTAATATATCAATAATGTTTACAATGACACTGACACAAAGTAATAATAATATTTATTTGTTATGGGCATGTTTTGTTGCTGAGAAAAAGTGACGAATCTGCCAATTTGCAAAAGTGAATAGTTTACATCTGGAAAGGGTCGCCAGTTAACACGGACAGCAGTTAAACCGTAACACCGGCTTCGTTCAGTTTACTTTTAAAGGTCCTCAAGCAGATGTTTACACCGTGTAGACTTGACATCATGTCCACGGTTACAGTGTACGAGTGTCCATCGTTAAAATATTAAACACATTGATGCAGTATGTCTGGTGTTTCTGTCTGGTCCACGTCCTTTAGAAACTCCAAACACCGACCACACTTAAAGCAAAACCGCGTTAAGCTGCTCATGTGTTCATGTGTCAAAACATCCCTCGACCGCAATCCATGTTCGGTCACCATAAACTCTATTTACGCCATGTACTCCACAACACGACTTTACCGCGCTCACCCCCTACGACAACAACCCTTTTCCCCACGTCACTCCCTGTGTGTGGTACATTCCACGTCAATCCTGATGTGTGGTACATTCCCTTTCTGTAAAGAATCTGTCATTGTAAATTTGTTTCGTCCTTGGTAAAATCGTTTTTCCAATGTAATTGTGTCTTATGATAGGTAAAAATAATTTCCAAAATGTAAATATGTCTCGAGCTTCACACTTTGTAATGTTGTTTTGTACTTCCCGGCCACCATAGTAACTGGAGCAGCTGGAGAAAACCCACGCAAACATGGGGAGAACATGCAAACTCCACACAGAAATGTCAACTGGCCTAGTCTGCACTCGAACCAGCAACCTTCTTGCTATGAGGCAACAGAGCCAACTAAACAAATTACTGGATATGTTTAATTATAAGACTTTTCACGTGCTCATCTCTTATTGCCATATAAAGTATTGCATGAGACAATAACAAGCTGTGTGCATAGGAAATGTAAATAAAATGCAGGCCTATGGTTAATTAAATAACACAAAAAAGACGCAGATGATGTTTATCAGTACTGATCCTTCCTCCCAGTCGATTAATTCGCCATGTTTATAAAGTTACGATAACATGATGATGTGAAGTAATGAAGCATGTGAGCCCATAAGCACAGCCACGCTTTTCTCTTATTTGGTTGTGCCAGTCCTTGCGGATTTGAAAAGACACAAGGAAGGTAATTGCTAAGTCAATAAACGCAAATTTAGGCCATGGCGTTAATTTCATTTAGCCTGTTTAACACAGAAGGCAAAATTTAATCCTTTTTGCGGCAAAATAATGAAACGGGCGGGAAAAAAAATCATTCGTTTGCCAGCAAAACATTTAGTGAGATGAACAAGAGCTGCTAATAGCCGTGTTGTCTGTATGCTTGGTCTGTTATGTCTTTGTAGATAAAACGCAGTGAGGGTACGGTAGGGGTCAGCGCTGTAAGCAGGTAAACAACGTGCTTTTAACTGGACCTCATCGTGCCCAGCAGCTGGGTTTATAACGCACCGCTGGCCTTAGCCATTTAATAAAGCGCCCTCGACTCCCTCAGCCTGGAAAAGAGCTTCAAGCCAATATTTATGTGGCATATATGCCAGTTTACGCAGCAATAAGCAAAACGATATGGGCCAGATAAAAGCAGCAAATACAGTAGGTGTAGCCCGAATCCTAACCGCCAAAGGCTCGGCGTGGCTGTTTAAGCCTATCCTGATCGTGGCTAAACAGGAATAACTAATTGTATATTTCAGATGCAAAGCAATTCCACTGAGGGAGTTCTGAAGGTCTGCGTGAAACAGGATTTTGTGTGTCTGTTCCCAGAGGAGGCCAATACATCAGCATGCCAAACACTCTTTACTTCAACTCTCGTGATGCAAAATAAGACAAAAACATAAATGTATCCAATGAATAAAATAATAATAATAATAATAATAAACTTTCTTTGCAGTTATTGTTGGGGAATTCATTGTGTCTTGATGAATTTCTGATGAATGTATACATTTCTGATGAATGTATTACTCTCAAGCATATGCTTATTTGAATGATTTCAGTATTATTATTTTTGAGTGATTTCAGTATTATTATAATGATTAGATTTCAGTATTATTATTATATATTGTATTATTACCCATACCTGCTTGGCTAAATAAAAAAAGTCACCCTGCGTAAATGCAGTCAGAGATGAGAAAATAAATTAGAAGAGCTGCATTAATGTCACAATGAGGGTGGATTTATGGAAGCAAGACCATATAGACATCTGCGTTCTGTTCAGTAACTCATGATCATACACATCTGCACACGCAGACATGCGTCCCCGTTTAGTTGTTATGGCTTTTAAAAATGGTAAAAGGGAGTTAGGTAGGGGGGCACTTACAGTTGACAGCTCAGTGGACAGTGAACAAGATTTATTGTTGAGCATTGTTCTTTGGCTAAGTCATCATTAAAACAGGATAGAAAGAACTGGACATGGGTAAGACCACTGAAAGACCCTGAGATTCTATTGGTGGTGGACACCTGAGAGATTTGAGATCCTATTAGTGGAGAAGCTAAGGGAGGTGTGTAATGTGTAAATTTGTGTGGAGTATTAAGACAAAGATGTGTATTTAAACTGTGTGCAAGGCTATACTCATCAGACACTCGAACGACCTGTCTCTGTTGTTACTGATGCTGTAACAATACACTGCTTTGCCTAAAGAGTTCGGAGATCTCAGACTTTGTCATTTTTTGCAAAAATATGAATATTTCGCAGACCAGAATCTTTTTAACATTATACACTGTGCAAATGTTCTGATCATTTGATAGATGTTAAACTGACAGGATGTTAATGTAAAGAAAAATATATAGGGTGAAAAGATTTGGCAGTGCAAGATGGCATTACAGTGCCCGTATCTTATTTTTTACTACTGTAGATGAAAATAATATATGATAGTGCTCAGTTGGGTGTAAGGCGTTCCACAGTAACATGTTACTGTATTCTAATTACATTTTAATGTACTAATGTAACGAATTATATTTTCATTTCTTTGTAATTTGATTACTGTTACTGAAGTCAATGAAATTGCTTTTGTTGGAAATATAGTTGTTTGAAGAAAAAATTGCTTCTGTTAAATCACATTTTCCGCTGCAACGTCAGTTAATAAGCACTTTTAAATTGCTGGAGAATGCGAGCTGAAATGGCTGCTGTAAAGAGTGGTTGCTTCTTCACGTGGAAATACAGACATTGTTTTGATTTCACTGAGTGTAAAAACAATACTGCTGTGAAATGCAGTCCATGTCCATTCTTTAAAGAACTTTCAACTGCTTTTAACTCGACCAGCAACTTGTTCAAGCACTTGAATAGAAACTATTCTAGGACAATACTCGTCACCAAGGGGGACGCCGGCTCCAAACAACACAGCGGCACAACTCAACCTAAACAGATAATTGAATTTTTTTTGTGCAGGATCAGGAGTGAAGGTATCTTCTGAATGTTAAAAGAAGCGTAGCTTCTTATGGGGCCGTCCACATATCGTGTCTTTTTCGTGTGGCACTCCTAGTTGAAAATCGCGAGTCACATGACAAGAACTGACCAATCAGCTTCATACTTTATAAGGCATATGCACATTTCGCTAGACTAATTATCTCAGACAAACACAGAATACCAAAACACTGCTGTGCTTTTTCATACGATAGATTCCAATGGTTACAGATATCCAGGTTTCTTCTAAATGTCTTCATTTGTGTAAAAAAAAAGACAAACAGGTTAGGAACAAGTTAATGATTAGAGATTTTTAAGTTTTGGGTGAACTCTTTAAGTCTTGAATATGTCAAGCTGCTGTGATCAACCCATTGTAATGTTTTTCAGTGAATATTAAATTACTAAAAGAGCTGCAGTTTTGTATTTTTTAGGTATATTTTATATGTTTTAAAAGTAACTTCAAAGTAAAGTAAATAGTAATCTGATTACCTTTTACGTGAAGTCATTAGTAATGTAATCAGATTACAATTTTCCAGTAGTAATCTATTACTCTTTTTTAGTAATCTATTACTTTTTAAAAGTAACTTACCCAACACTGAGCACTTTTTACGCAGTTTAAACAATACATTTTTGAAAGAGAATTATTAAAATAATAGTAAAAATTACATGAACAGTTTTATTAAATCCCAGCAGGCACAGGACATCACCATGACATCAGATTGACATTGTACCCCCAAGGTCATGGGGATGTCGCATTTTGTTTGGAAATAAAAATGGGGTTGACGTCAGAACTCAACGTCAGGTCAACGTCAATGTCCAACATCCAGCCTAAAGTCAATAAAATATCATTGTCTAATGATGTTACAGCTTGACATTGTGTGGACGTTACCACTATGACGTCTATCAGACATTTGATTTCGGTTGCCATACCTGACAAATAAATGTCAGTATTTGACGTCAATATGATGTTGGTTTAGAATGTTGACTCGACGATGGATTTTGGTTACTTTCCAACACAACCTAAAATCAACCAAATATCATGACGTTATTGGATGTGAAAATAATGTTGTCCTTAGACGCTAGACATTAAATTTTGGTCACCTGACGTCACAATCTAAATCTAACCTAATATTAATGTCTTATGACATTGTGTACCTGCTATGATAGAATGTATTATATGTATAGGGTGACACAGTGGCTCAGTGGTTAGCACTGTCGCCTCAAAGCAAGAAGGTTTGCTGTGTCGACCCCTGATGAATAAAGGAACTGTTTGTGGTGTTAGGAACTACTATGGACCAAGTTTCTGGCAGCCATGATGATACCATACTCAATCAAATTTGGTGTTACAGACTGTACCAAAAACCTAAGAAGCGGGGTAGGTTTGTGGTGTTAGCAACAGGAACTACTATGGACCGGGTTTCATGGCGGCCGTGGCAAAAACATACTATACCAAAGTTGCCAACCGTGGGGTGTTACAGACTGTACCAAAAAGCTGAGAACCGGGGGGGGTGGGGGGGGGGGGGGGGTGTTTGTGGATTTAGGAACTACTGTGGACCGGGTTTCTGGCAGCCATGGCGATATACCAAAGTTGGCGACCGGGTTGGTGTGACAGACTGTACCAAAAAGTTGAGGACCAGGGGAGGTTTGTGGTGTTAGAAACTACTATAGACCGGGTTTTTGGCAGTTGCTGTGACACCATACTATACCAAAGTTGGCAACCAGGAGGTTTGGTACAGACTGTTCCAAAAAACTGAGGACTGGGGGGTGTTTGGTGTGTTAGGAACTATGGATCGGGTTTCAGGCAGCCATGGCGGTACCATACTATACAAAAGTTGGCAACTGGTGGGGTGTTACAGACTGTACCAAAAAGCTGAGGACCGGGGGAGGTTTCTGGTGTAAGGAACTACTATAGACGGGTTTCTGGCAGCTGCGGCGATACCATACTATACAAAGGTTGGCAACTGGGTGGTGTTACAGACTATACCAAAATAAAAATAAAAATATGGGAGACTCCTGGAAAAAACAGGACTGTTGTATGGTCAGAACCCAACATCAGGCCTTGGTCAGTGTACAATGTCCAACCTAAAATCAACCAAAAATCAACATCTAATGATGTTACAGCTTGATGTTGTGTGGACGCTACCAATAAGACGTCTATCAGAGATTAAATGAAGGTTTCCATACCTTACAAATTCAATTCAAAAGCATATATAAATAATTAAAATATGAAAAACTGCAAATTCAGGGACATTTTTACAGCATTTTTTACAATGTGTTTTTACAGTATGCATTTAGTATTTTGTTATTACTTTCCAGTAAAAAAATCAGCTATATTATAATTAATTGTAATTTTTATTTAGCATGATAGACATGTAATTTTACATAATCTGTAGTATTTTACATAGCTCACTCCCTGTCTGAAAGTAAAATGTAGCTTTTTCAAAATCTGTAGATCTCTAAAATAATCAATAACTTAATGTGCTTAACGTGAGATTCAACTCAATTTGTTTTCCTCTTTCAGCACCAAGTCTCTTATTTTACTTTATTTCCACCTATAAAGAGACAGAAAGCACAGTAACAGTACAGCATGTACAGCAGGCCAAACACTTCTGGATCTGCTTTTAATCGCATTGCTTTGGGTGTTTGTGGCTTCAGATGATAATAACATTCAGGCCCCAAATGAGATGCTTTATGAGCTCCTTCTACAGAACGCCAGTGTTTCGCAATGCTCCATTAGCGCTTAGTATAAACTGTACACACTGTCACACAATACAACAGTTCCCTGGAAGCTGCTATTCCACGAGGAAGCTCATTAAGCCAGACGAGGAAAAACCTAATGGAAATAAGCGCTAATCTCTCTCATTCTTGTGAATGTGCGGTTTGGGGTTCGTTCCACAAAACGCAGCTGCTTCGCTTTCTCACTTCGCTCCCTGACGCTTATCTATCTGGAGAAATATCCCAGAATGCAGCATGTAGGAGTTTTTTTTCCCTGTTATAGGAGGCACTGCGGGAGAAACGAGGAGGGAAATGAACTAATAGTTGTCATCATATTTCCCTAGTTGATTGATTACGTTAAAAATCGCAAACCTTGAAAAGTTTATCTTTAAAATATGCAAATGAGGCTTTATTTTATTAAATATGAGCACATTTGCATACATTTCTAGCACAATAAGCTGGGTTCAAAACCCTTTACATATTAGAATCAAATGTATTTCCAGAGGGGATTTGAGGAATCTCTGTTTATCACACTATTGTCTGGAAAATACTGTGAACAGCTAGGAAAAAAGGAAATTTTTAACTTCACAGTTTTTGTCAAATAAAATGCATATAATCAAATTCTGTGTGAATATCAGGTAAATTCTAATTCATCAGATAAACTCTACGGTTCGAAAAGGTTATCTTTAAATATGCAAATGAGGCATTGTTTTAATAAACATGAGCTGATTTGCATATTTTTGCCTAAAAAATATTAACTTTTGATGAAGTCAGTATATATTCAAACAAATTATGACTTTTGTTCTAAAAGGTTACCTTTAAATATGCAAATGAGGCATTAATTTATTAAATATTAGCAATTTTTTATCTCAAAAATATACATTTTCAATTAAGTCAGTCATAAAATGTATAAAACCGTATATTATAATCAGACAAATTAAGATTTTTTCTAAAATCTTTAAATATGCAAATGAGGCATTGATGGATTAAATATGAGCTCATTTTCAATTCAATTCTTTTCAATTTATAGCACTTTTACAATGTAGATTGTGTCAAAGCAGCTAAACATAGACGTTCTTATAAATTGAAACTGCGTCAGTTCAGTTTTCAGAGTTGAAGTTCAGTTTAGTTCAGTTCAGTGTGGTTTAAATTTCACTGCTGAAAGTACAAACACTGAAGAGCAAATCTATCAATGCGCAGTTCTACAAGTCACAAATAATATAAATATGCAAAATATATAAATATGCAAAAAATCATTACCATATTCATGTCTCAAAAATATTTAGTCAGTAATTAAATGTGTAAAAATATATAAACAGATTCATGGGCGTTGCTAGGCCTATTTTAGGGGGGGCTGTAGCAAACCACAGCCGTTGACAGCGAGAGAATGATGTGTGTGTTTATCGATAAATTGTTATAATATCTGCTTATTTGCAGTTCTTTGATATAGATAACCTTGTATCACCTGTATCCCAATGTCATGAAGGAGCAGTCGGGTTTTCTCAGCGTACATCTCATCAGCACAGCTGTTTCCTCCAGCAAAAAAAATGTAGCCTATCTCTTAACGAATATTTCGCTATTTTTATTTCAAAATGAACTACCAATATTAAAAACTTTACAGTTCATGTGGCATTAACTATGCCATACAGTCTTGCACAGAAAGGGTTAAACACAGTGACAGAACCACTTAGAGAATGTACTCATTTAACTGTCACTGAGTCACTGACAGAGATAGAAACATCACGTGTTGTCTAGTATTAAAAAAAATACTTTTTATTTATTATTATCATTCAGATCGTGAAATATGTGAATTAGCTTGTAAGTTTAAATATATATTTATATGTATGTCATTTAATTAGAAAAGAGGCAATTTATTTATTTAATAAATTAACAAAAAATGCCTTTGAATATAGAAAGTGGTTTTTACTCCGTAAGCATGTGGGTTGAGCCTATTTGGCTTATTCAGAACTCAAATGGTTATGCCTGTCTATATAATACAGTGGAATCTTTTTGACCTCATAAGGAGCTGAGCCACCCTAAAATAAAAATCCTAAAATCGTCCCTGAACAGACTTAATTATTAAGTTCTCTTTAGTTATTCAAATGAGGCATTGATTTATTAAATATTAGCTCATTTGCATATTTATATCTCAAAAAACTTTTCATTAAAGTCAGTCATAAAATGTATAAAAGTATATAATCAGACAAATAAAGATTTTTTTCTAATTGATTTTCCCATTGATTTAATAAATTTGAGCTTTTTGCATATTTATACATTTTTTAAATATTAACTTTCAATGAAGTCTGTCATAAAATGTGTAAAAGTATTTAAACAAACCAATTATGAAAAAAAAATCCCTTAAAGGTTATCTATAGATATTCAAATGAGGCATTGTTTTGTTAAAAATGACCTCATTTGCATATTTATAACACCAAAATATTAACTTTCGATGAAGTCGATCATAACAGTATATAATGAGACAAATTATGTTTTTTTCTAAAAGATTTTCTTTAAATATGCAAACAAGGCATTGTTTTTCGAAATAGGAGCTCATTTGCATACTCATTTATTAATTTTCTCTTCGGCTTAGTCCCTTTATTAATTAGGGGTCACCCCAGCGGTGCCAAATTATACAGCATATGTTTTACACAGCAGATGCCCTTCCAGCTGCAACCCATCACTGGGAAGCACCCATACATTCTCATTCACAATGCACCGCATGTCTTTGGACTTGTGGGGAGAACATGCAAACTCCACATAGAAATGCCACCTGACCCAGCCGAGGCTCAAACCAGCAACCTTCTTGCTGTGAGGTGAGAGCACAACCCACTGCACCACCGCGTCACCCCATTCGCATATTCATATCTTTAAATGTGCAAATAGGGCATTGTTTTATTAAATATGACCTAATTTACATATTTATATCTCAAAAATATTAACTTTCAATGAAGTCAGTCATAAAATGTATAACAGTATGCAATCAGACAAATTATGAATTCTTTTTCTAAAAGGTTATCTTTAAACATGCAAATGAGGCAGAGTTTATTACATATGAACTAATTTGCATATTTATATCTTATTGCATATTTATATAATATTTATATCAAAATATTAACTTTCAATGAAGTCATTCAAGAATTTACACTTAGCTGATGATTGACTATAAAGCGTGTTTGACATGCTGTCCCAGGAGAGAGCCCTAAGCTCATAAGATCCTCGAGCCCGAGGCTCCCTACCATCGCAAGGCGAGAGGGGAGTTTGAGCTCAGGTAGAACTCGAGAACTCCCCTGCTGTAGTAGCTAATGAACAGGTAGGCATTGCTCTTAAGAGATAACTACTTACTATAGGAGCATGTCTATAGTACCGATTTGGAATAGTCAATTAACTTGAGTTGCATGTTTTTAGATGGTGGGAGGAAACCGGGGAACCCGGGGGAAACCCACGTGAGCACGGGGAGAACGTGTAAAGTTTGCATAGAAACATCGGCTGGCTTGGTAAGGACTAGAACCAGTGACGTTCTTACTGTGAGGCAACAGTGCTAACCACTGGGCCACCGATCTAGGAAGGAGAAGGAGTAGGGGTGGAAGGGGGTATTCTTCAAAATGAAGATGGCTGTCATATGGAACTTAGGGTATTTATAGGGTATTTATAGAATCGTCTGGTGAATCACGAATTGAATAATGCAGGGCCGGCTGCAAGCAATCATAACCACATGATCCTCTCAAAATTAGTTTATAAATAAACTTCACTAATAATTTTTTAACACAAAAGAAGATATTTTGAAGAATGTTGAAAACCAATAGCTATTTTTACATCATAGTACTTTCTTTGTCCTTTTGCAGAGGGTTTCTTGAAATCTTTCAAATATCTTTTGTGCTCAACAGGGGAAAAAGACATTTGTAAAGGTTTGTAATCACCTGAGGATGAATAAACGGTGAGTAAACTTTCTTTTTCTTTTTGGTGGAATTATCACTTTAAAAGACCTACTGCTTTTGGTTCAGTCAGAAATCCTCCTGCAGCAAACAGCATGAAAATCACATTTCTTTCTCTTTTTGCCCCCTCCTCTCCTCCTGATTTGACTTCCAGAGAATATTCCACAGTGATCCCAAACATCAAAGCCATTGGAATTTGATTAATTTTTCAGTTTGAGAGCCGCCGCTAATCTGCATGGAGATCTGCTTTCAGATTCAGCCGCAGCAGGGCTTGTCAGAGGTTTGAGCTTATTGAATAAAATGGTGGAGTACAGTACGTATGATCACACAACCTTTGGTTTGATAAGTTATTCAATTAAAAGTCAAAGTTAACTATTGTAAAAAAAAAAAAAAAAAATATATATATATATATATATATATATATATATATATATATATATATATATATATATATATATATATATATATATATATATATATATATATATATGTCAAAGTATGCTGGCTGTGCTTAAAATTAAAAAGTGCCTTACATTAAAAAAAAGTCCTGAATCATGTTCTTTATTTATTTTTAAGCATAAAAAATACCTAATCTAATTTGATATATTTCTAATTTTATAAAATATTGTAATACATTTTTAATTGTACATATTTATTTAATTATTTATTTATGTCAAATATAAATTATTACAAAATTCTAATCATATTACAGTATGTGATAAAATTAGTTTGCAAATAAGTAAATACTTTTATTTTTATTTTAAATAATACTTTTTAGAAATACTTAATTTTAGTTAGTTAGTTAGTTAGTTGGTTGGTTGGTTCATTCATTCGTTAGTTACTTAGTAAATCTAATACAGTTATCATGGTCAATTTACTTAAACAAAAACCAACATTGGTCAATAACCACGTGTATTTAATTGCTTTCTTTAACACTGCAACTACCATAATTCTGCTAGACTGTGAAAAATAATCTAAAATTTTAGCTCAATGACTTACTATTTATTTTCTAGACATATAAGAGAAATTGGAAATTTTGTATATGCTTCAGAGTGGTATTTGGTTTGACTATAATTATTTCACTACATTATTATTTCAAATATAAGAAATTGGAGAGGTTTTACTTTGTTTCAATGTAGCATTTAAGTACAACTTCAGCAAATGTATTTTTATTAGGACTTGAATTCTCCTAGATACTCTCCTAGATACTCACTATTTATTTGGATGACCTAGATGAGAAGTTAAAATACAAACTCAAGTGCTCATTATTTTATTCAGAAGATCTGTAAGAGAAATGGGAAGGGATTTATTGGTTATGATGTTTTATTTGCCCACAAGAGTGAATGAATGAATGAATGAATGAATGAATGAATGAATCAATGAATGAATGAATGAATCAATCAATCAATCAATCAATCAATCAATCAATCAATCAATCAATCACTTTTTATTAGTACTTAGGTATTTATTTATATCTATAACAGAAATTGTAAGGAATTTTGTTGTTCTAACACTATTTGATTACAACGTCTGCAGCTATAAATAAATAAAACAGCTAAAAGCTTTGAATTTTGAAGATGAGGAAATTAAATTAGAAGGGATTTATTTGTTCTAGCATTGTAACATTTGCAAAAAAGAAATAGAAAAAAATATATATAAAGTATATTTATATATAAAGTATATATATATATATATATATATATATATATATATATATATATATATATATATATACAAATACAGTTGAAGTCAGAATTATTAGCCCCCCTTTGAATTGTTTTTCTTTTTTAAATATTTCCCAAATGGTGTTTAACAGAGCAAGGAAATTTTCACAGTATGTCTGATAATATTTTTTCTTCTGTAGAATGTCTTATTTGTTTCATTTCGGCTAGAATAAAAGCAGTTTCTAATTTTTTAAAAACTATTTTAAGGTCAATATTATTAGCCCCTTTAAGCTTTTTTTTTTCGATAGTCTACAGAACAAACCATCGCTATACAATAACTTGCCTAATTACACTAACCTGCATGTGAATGACTCCATAATGTTATTCACATCATCCTGGCTACGTTGTTTCACTATCATTACAATAAAATGAAAACATGATATAAGGAACGGTCTCTTTTCATTTTGATATTAAGAGCTTAACAGACACCAGAAATGTTGTAGCTACATATTTATATGATCGTCATCTTCACTGTATGCATATTTATAACAAAATGAAGCCTATAACATAACTGCCTCCTTTCATTTTCTTCCAAAAATATAGAAACATACATTCGTTTTCAGCAGTTCAAAAACACTAGATGAAACTCCAGTGTGGACGTGGATCATTTTCTTTCTAAAACAGTTTTAAACCCAAAACGTATGACTGTAAACAGGGCCTAATATTAAAATGTATGTAAGGGGATAAAGTACTTGCAAGTTATTTTTAAAAATCCACAAAAAAAAAAAATCTTTATTTGGTCCCAAATAGATGTGTGTGTTTGTACTTAAATGCATGCAAGTGCTCGAAATTCTACCTATTTATTTAAGGATATATAAGAGACGTCCACACAATAACATTAAATTAAAATTATTACTATTCAAATGCTTCCAATAGCTTCCTTTATAAGATCTATAAAGAAAATTGTACACATTTTTGCCTCAATATAGTGTTCAAGTACAATATTCACAAAATAAAATATATATATATTTTTTTGTCCCTCGGATTTCTCCTACAGTTTAAAAGTTTTGAATCTGTAAGACAACATTGGAGGGAGATTTATTTAAATATAGTACAACTCAGCTTCCTCAAAAAATAAAATAAAAATAAATAATAATAATAATAATAATAATAATAATAATAATATATATATATATATATATATATATATATATATATATATATATATATATATATATATATATATATATATATATATATATATATATATATATATATTAGCACTCAAATATTCCCCATTCACAGTCATCTCCTAATTGTATCTCATAGCTGATAAACTGCACAAACCATTGTGTATCCATTTCTAACACAATGCCAAAAACCGTCAAGTCGAGTATAACAATTGCATTGAGGCCTATAGCGTTCAATTTGCCATCGGTCCTGTGGTATCAGCTCTTCCTTCTGCTTGTTACCACATCAAAACCAGCAACTGTATGTGATGCGACACTTCCCATGCTGCCCGTGCTCCAATTTGCATGCTAAAGTCTGAGCGTCTTCTTTCATCTCGGCTCTTGAAGTTGAAAGCACAAATGCTAGGAAAGAGTAAACAAAGGACAAGTGAGGTCCAGTCACAACAGCTCGAACCCAGTGTTGGAGGTCTGCGTTGATGACAAGTGCGTGTCAGACGCTGAGGTATTTCGTGGGCGCTGAGGACGCTTGAGTAAATATGTGCACCCACTACTGTGGATGAGCAGATAAGCTATGAGTAGATTTGTTCTTAATGGAGTAAATGAGGTCAGTGTGAAGAGTACATTAAAGCAACATTTGCGTTGATTGGTCTGTTTGTAAAATACAGTATGTGGGTTGTTGACAACGTAACGTTGCAGTTTAACTGTCGTTCATGACAAAAAAATTATATAATTGGTATTTTCATCATTTAAAATGCAGTAAGTAGTTAAAAGTTGACAATAGCATACAAAACGTTACTTGCATATTATTAGAATTATATATATATATATATATATATATATATATATATATATATATATATATATATATATATATATATTTATATATATATTTTTTTTTTATTAATAAATTTATTTATTTTTTTTTTTTTCCTGTAACACCATATATTCATTAATTCATTAGTTTTTCCTTCAGCTTAATCCCTAATTCAGAGGTCACTACAATGGAATGAACTGCCAACTATTCCAGCATATGTTTTTAAAAAGCATGCATGTAGTTGCACAAGAGTTTTTGGAATTAGCACTTAATGCATCTTATCATATTTATTTTGTTATAACGTTCAATGTATAAAATAAAATTAATTAATTAAACGACAATGGTCTTAAACAAATTATTCAAAATATTTTCTCTGATGCAAGGCTTTTTATTACAGGTTATGTCTTTTATATATGGTACATTAAGGGCATATCTTTTTGTCCATGATGTAATTGAGGCTCTAAATATAAGGTGCAGAGAGTTTAATTTGTTTTGAAATTACCAAAAATATCAAACTAATTTAACCCTCATAGCTTAATTATACATTGTTAGGATTTGGCCGATATAGGACTATTTGAAAAACTGAAATCTGAGAGGGTCCAAAAATTTTATTATTGGGAAAAGCCTCTTTAAAGTTGTCTAGATGAAGGGCTCTAACCACAAATTTAGTTTTGATACAGTTGAAAATGTACAAAATCTCTTCATGGAACATGATCTTCACTTAATAATCGAATTATTTTTGGCATAAAAGAAAATTCAACAATTTTGAACCATACAATATATGTTTAATTATTACCAAAATATGCAACATAGGGTTTTTGCTCCATGGTCACAAATGTGATGTCACAACAATAGACAGGAATTAAGTGTCAACAAAAGCAACAAGAGAGATTTGTAAAATACCTGACCTGGCTTTAAAGTGCTGAGTGATTTGACCATTTATGTTTGACATGTTTGTTCTCAGATCACCTCTAACAATATTAGAGGTATACAATATTAACTCCATCATCTGTTCTCTGTAAGGTAGGTCATCCCACGATGCTGTAAAGCAGGATCTAGGATATTCCTACAATCTCACAATATGAAAAACGTAGACTATCACAATACATTGAACTATTTAAATAGTGATCTATCCAGGGTTTACTACATCAACAATTGTTTAATATTCTAGATGACTGAAATGATTAGATTCTTAATAAATAGCATGCCATATAAACATTTAATAAGAAGCATTATATGATTGATTCTGATTGGCTGGTGAAGAATTCAATTCAATTCACCTTTATTTGTATAGCGCTTATACAATGTAGATTGTGTCAAAGCAGCTTCACATAAAAGGTCATAGTAAATTGGAACAGTGCAGTTCAGTTTTTAGTGTTTAAATTCAGTCCAAACACTGAAGAGCAAATCCAGCGATGCGCAGCTCTACAGATCCCAACCATGCAAGCCAGTGGCGACAGCAGAGAGGGAAATAAAACTTCACTAATTAGCGAAAGTGAAGAAAAAAAAACCTTGAGAGAAACCAGACTCAGTTGGGCACGACCATTTTAATTTCTCCGTTGGCCAAACGTCTTGTGCAGAGCTGCAGTCTCAGCGGCGGAGGCTGGAAGCTGGCCTCAACGAAGACTCGTCTGTCCCTGGAGCGTCACAGGAATCAGTCTCATGTTCCACTCCTCCATGACCACCACAGTAGCTGCTCAGGATACGGCCTGGTCCAGGATATGGAAACCTTGGGATTATCTCGACGTTGGTCTTGGATCGAATCAGTGACTCTGCATAGTCTAAGAGCCTCGGGAAGAGTATCCCCAGGTGGAAATGGAGAATAAAGAGAATAATTAGCGTAGCTGCTGTTCATAGTGTATATAAACATGATGCAGAACATTCTAAGGTGTGCAGATATTTTCTGGTAACCACACAGCTTAAGTAGTTCCAGGCAGGCTTTGATTGCATTGTACAGTTCTTTGCCACTGAATGATATTTGTTTCACTATTTTCAACAGCACAGTAGATTGTAGATGACCGTAAGATTAATATATTGATACTAACATCTAAAAAAAAAAAAAGAGTACCAGTATCTGATTCTAGTATGGAGCTTTAAGGTAGACATGTAGGAACCACTTCTGTACCTTTATTTCTGAAACAGTCTATGTCTACAGTAGTTTATTCGACTTATTTCAGTTGTAGGAGAATACATAAATCTATCCAAATAAACAGGCTTTTTAAGAGCTTAGTTAAAAGCTAATGGGATCTTTCCTGTACTGTAGATGCCTTTCACTAAAATCACTTTTTTCACATTCTTGACACTGATCTGGCCATGACTTCATTGACCGCAAACAGTTTCCTGCAAAAAATTAATCATTATCAGGAATCCGTTAGCTGACACTTCCTTAAAGCTTTGTTGACATTCAGCGGTCTGTTAAGAGTCTGTTATGAGTGTTTAATGATTCGCTCTCTGATTTGTATTCTGTCGATCATCTGGTTCATTTGCACTTTAACGAAACCTAGTAAGCTGCCTGAGTAGGCAGTGTGTAAACAATCACAGGTGAGCAAGACCATTACAAATGGAATTACATGAAAATGTCATAAAGAAGACAATCCCAGAATGCATTGCCATAAGGTGAGGAGAAAGTCACAATAAAGGGATAGTTCACCAAAACTGAATATTGTCATCCTAAGTATTGTCAAACTATTTTGAGTTGCTTTTGAGTACAAAAGAAGACATTTTGGAATGCGTTGGAAACTGTTACCCATTGATGTCCATGTGTTCGTTTTCTTACTATGGAAGCCAATGATTACAGGTTTTAACATTCTTTAAAATATCATCGTTTGTGTTCAACAGAAAAAAATGTAAAGGTTAAAATCACTTGAGGGTGACTAAATAGTGAGTAAATTCATTTTTGGGTGAACTGTCCCATTCAATATGAAGACAATATCATGCCACTGTCGCTATGACAGTTTTTTTAATACAGTTAACAAGTTTCCTAAACTCTTAACACGGTTAGCACAACATCCGTCTCTTTAGGCTATACAATTAACACATTTCTTGTTGCTTTGATACAAAATACATACAGTTAACATCAATTTCAAATGCTTGGACTTCTTTTACACACAAGCTCAATCAAGCCCAAAACAATGTCATTTTCCAGTCAAATGTACAAATGCTTTCACACTATGTCAGAACAGACAACATCATGTTCTAAACAGAACATATATAGGCTAAAGTCAGAGTGGACAGCTGCTCATATTGTGAATTGAAACACAAATATACTCCCTGTGTTTTATTCCATTGCCAATGTAAATAAATAAATCACAGCAGATTCCCATCTAGGAACCACACTCAGATGTTGAGTTTTTTCCAATCACATGATCATATGTTCTAAAAGAGGACTCTTTGAGCTGATCTTGTGTGGAAAAGGAACAACAAGAGAGTTCTTTCCATGCCTTGCCAGAGAAGATATCAGGTGTGATGTGGATGAGAACATGTGGCCATATTCAGAAGATTACTTAGTTTTTTTATTATAATTGTGGTGCTTTTTCTGTGTGTGTATCTTGTAGTATTGTCCTTTTGCAAATACAGTCTGTACTGCAGCAGTTCTGTGTCTTTATTTTATTTCAGGGGTTTTTCTGTACATAAACTGTACATTTTATATGTAAAGCTACTCTGAGCAGGTCGTACATTTTTTTCTATTGAATTACTGCAACAAAAGAAACAAAAAGCATGCATTAACTAAACCCATCAAAACAAAAATGTACAGAGGCTTCAAATATAAGGGCAGAGCTGACACATAAAATAATGCAGTTTCTGTGATTTCAGCTGATGATTTTTCCTCTGTTTTCTTTTTTGTTTTTTGTCAATGTGTTCTGATTGACTAAATATTCCTGTTGGGAGAGAACATGTGTTAGTGTTTTAAATAATTATTTTATTTTGAAACATGTTTACAGTGTTTTGTTAGACATGGTGTATTGTGTTACTTTATTACTGTATTTTGAAAATCAGTTTTTGGGTTTTAGTTTACAATGTGTGATTTTGAGCATGAAATTAACCGTTTTGACAATAGTGTGTTTTAGGTGTGTTGGTGCATTAAGAGTTTAGGAAACTTGTTAAATGTATTGATAAAACTTGTAAAAAAACTGTAACAGAACTACATACGACTGGTTTGGAACAAGTCAAGTGTGAGAAACTTTTAGTTATTGGATGAACTGACCCTTTAAAGTATGCACTTCATGGTGATACTAAAATAGAAGTGTTAATATGCTAACTCATTTCCATGTTTTATCCTACAAAACCACATCATGCCTGCAGCACAGTCTCTCTTATACTGTGTAGCAACAAAAGTTGTTTGTCATTTTAGCAAGATGCTAACGTCACACTCTGTTGGCATCAACAACGGATGTGTTACATTCAGAAATGGCCATGTCTGTGCCATTTTCTCTCTAAAGGCTTCACCTGTCACAGTGAGAGCTTTATCAAGAAATTTTGAATGCTTGGGAGCGATGTGTCCATTCGTTGAACTCTGCCGAGCTTAAGTTTCTAAAGGCCTTTTGAAGTTTATTTTAGAACACTAGCTTAACTTAGGATGGCGCCAGCTATGCCAAGGTCATGGGTTCAATTTCAGGGAACAGACAATACAACTAGGAATGACCTTATATACCAACCATTTGCTGTGGAATACATGATGTGTAAATAGACACAATTCAATTTTTATTTAATTTTAGGATATCCTTTTATATTTAAAAAGATGCAACTAATAGGCTCATTTGTCAATGGTCACCTACAGTTAAACTGTTAAGCTTTACTTTTTATTGGTCTTAGTGCACAGGTTAATTACAGAAGAATCCATCTTAAAATAGGAAATTAATGGAAAATTATTTTTTTTTTGAGCAAGATGCTAATGGTCTAGTCCGATTCAATGAATTATGCTAAGCTAAAAGTGCTCCCACCAAACGGAGATTTGGCTGAAAAGTTCAAAACATGATAAAATTATTAAATTCCATGCATGAAAAAGTATGCCATATGAAAAGCATCATGTGAATTGAGTCTTCCATGCAGAGCAATATTCATATGGCAATTTAGAAGACAGGTCAGTTATTATATTTTGAGAACACATTACAAATACAAACAACAGTTAATTATTCACAAAACCAGTCAATTTTCATTTAATTTGGGGTAGACTTATGCTTTTAAAGAGGCTGCTTTATGTAGGCAGCAAGGAATCTCATTAGGTTTGAAACAGAACACTATAGCCCCAGCAAATGCAAAGGGATTTGAGCAATACATTGTGTACCAAGGCATACTGTCTAACGCAAAAAGTTCAATAGCTCATTTTTGAATATAATTTAAGCACAAATTATACTTTAATTCAGTGGAGGACTGGAACAATAACCCTAGCCAAAAATTTGACTCCATTCCGAGCCACCTCTATTGCTACGGACATCACTGAAACCCTATTCATGTAATCGACCTAATTGCTAATCTTGTAAGCCAACCCTATAATTTTCATTTGTTGTAACTATAAAAAAAAAAATAAATAAATAAATAGAGCCCTCAAAAACCGGGAAAACACCATTGCTAGAATATAGACAAATATAAAATTGCCATAATCTTTATGAGACATTGATATATATATATATATATATATATATATATATATATATATATATATATATATATATATATATATATATATATATATATATATTAGAGATGTGAACCTACACTGGTCTCACGGTTTGGTTCGGTTACGATTATCATGCCATCAATTCAGTTCTATGAAGGAATTACCAACCTACGTCACACATGACGTCAAACCGGTTGCAATGGCAAACATGTTGTGTTGTGCGGTAGGATGCCAAATTTAAAAGTTCAAAAATAGAAAACTTAACTTTTACCATACACCAACTTACTTTTAATGCCAACCGCAGACGTCTTTGGCTAAAAGGGTGCTGAATGAAGGGACGACCTAATTAAAAATGCTGGACTCTGCAGTTCCCATGTTATATCAGGTAAGTTCACGCTATGCTGAATCATACACATTACTCGTTTTTGATTGCAGTAATGATTTCAGCAAAAACATTATTACAAAAAAAAAAAAAAGATTAATGATTAAAAATGCTGGACTCTGCAGTTCCCATGTTATATCAGGTAAGTTCACGCTATGCTGAATCATACACATTACTCGTTTTTGATTGCAGTAATGATTTCAGCAAAAACATTACAAAAAAAAAATATGGTTGATTAAACTACGGGCACTGAATGCTTAGAATGAAATGTAAAAATGTAAGTTCGCATACCCAGCCAGACAGGCGCTGTCAGAATGCATTTGTTTTGCTTGTTGATGATTACCCAGGCCTTGTACAGTTCCTTCTTCTTCTCCTTGTCTTTGGCTAGGCAGAACCTTGGTTTTTAGCACTACAAAGTTTTGAATCTGGTAATCATGGGACTTTATTTCTTGCATATGACCACACAAAACAAAATTGTTGGCATCCAAAGACTTTTAGGCTTTTAACTTCCGTTCTCATTTGCTTCCATTAATATTTATATATAAAAAACAGCTTGTTTAGCTGCTTGATGTTGAAAACTGATATTTTCTTATTATCTTATTCTACTTTGTCGGTCTAGTCATGCAAACACTTACTTGTAGAGCGAGTAGTTTGACCGCTTACTGACGTTTATTATTACTAGTGATTGCTCCCATAGGCAACTGAATCGGAAGTTTTAAAACAATCACAAAAATGAGCGCACTTCCGCATTGAAGAATAAGGTCAATATTTCAGGCTGGATGCTTTCTGCCAATTCGTCTTCTCCAATATCCATTGGAAGGGTGCTATCGCAAATGAGGACCTGTCAGGCGAACGCCGCTCACTTTAACGTTAATTTTACCGAATAACTGTGCTTATCACTGGGTGACAGCTGATATAATATGCTGAAAACATTATGTAAATAATATATAACATGTAATCAATATAACTTATCTCTTATACAACAACAAACTATACCGCATCGGATGTCATTCCCTCGCTGTAAATGCTAGTGCACCCGTTTTTTTCTGCAACATCACTGCGCGTGCATCCCGAATGTTTACACACTAGTAATTCGTCTATGCGATATCTCGGTGCATCATGGTGCATTGACGATGCTTTCCATAAACAATTTGATATTTTACCTAGCAACACAATAATTGTTGTATTAAAATGTATAATTTATAAATATATATATTATTTGTTATACAATTTTGTCCTTTAATACAAGCAGTCAGATATATGAACTGTACCTTTAATTTTACCAGCTAAAAACACTTTTTTTGAATGTATCAAATAAAACTCAAGTACATGCACAGAACAACATGAGCATTTATAGCAAATAAACAAATGTAAATATTATCCCACTTACTTTTTGAGCATTGTTGAGCGAGTTCTTAAACGCGAGTTCTTAAATTGATCACGCAGCAAGTAGTGACACTGACACTGATGTTAAATGGCCGCGGCAATCAACTGATCCATTATAGATGGCGTCGCAGTGGAGAAAACTCACTCTGCTATATACTGCACACTATGTATATATAGTTAAGGTAAGCGAAGCGTCCCGGTCGTCACTATGGCCAGTCCGCCCCTGCACTACAGAAGCAATTTAGTTCACCTATTCACCCATACTACTTGTCTTTGGACAGTGGGGGAAACCGGATAGTTACCTACCTAGTGAAACTAAAACATGTAGTAGTAATGGATACTTTTTACTTAAGTACATTTTTGAGGCCTTACTTCTTTACTTTTACTTGGCAGAGGCAGAGGGGGTGGGCGCGGAGTGGTGGGGATGTGTGGGGGATTATAGACTGTACTAAAAAGCAGAGGACTGGGGGCTGGGGGGGGATTGTTTTTCAGGGAGACAGAACAAAACGGGAGATGGGTCTGAAACACGAGAGAAAAAACAAGACAGTCTAATGTCCGATAAGTCACATGCCATGTTCCTACAGTGAAAAAACCTTGCGGAACAAAGCAAGTTACATTCCTGGTGAAAAACAGCTAAAACCGGGCTAGGCTGGTTGGCTGGTTTTAGCTGGTCATAGCTGGAAGGCAGGCTGGTTTTAGAGGGGTTTGGCGTTAAAAACCATGGGAGAATTAAAAGAAAAACATTGACTCTAAAATGTTGATTCCCTTCCAGGTTTTCTACCTGTTGATACAAAGTTTGTATGTACCTGAAAAAAACATTTAGGCTATAAAAGTACAAAAAACATAATTATAAAGTGAGCACGCCCTTGAGTTTTGAGGTGTAAATTACTTTTTTTTTATAATTCTGTCAGATCACCTGTCAGTCAAAATTTGACAGACTGCACAACTACATAAAATTACAACTCTAAAATTACAAATATTGTTTATGTTAGTTAAATTGGCATTTAGCAATGGCATACCGAACTGTTCATATCATTTCTATAAATATTTACCGTTTGGAATAAAAAGGTATAAATAAGAAAGGTAAAAAGCACTTAATTGCAAATTAAACATAGTTGAGGATAAGTGAAAACAATACAAGAGAATAAATAGGTATAATAAAGCACGAATAAGTGTATGCAATGTGCTGGAAACCCTTGAAGCAGACGCAGACGTCACGTTCAGGCAGCGGAACAGTAATGTGGCAGACGCAGACGTCACGTTCGGCCAAGGTTATAATAGTTTTGGATTTTTCATTAGTTTTAGTTTCTATTTTGTTTTGACTTTTTGTTTTCAAATTTAGTTAGTTTTCATTAGTTTGAGTTTTAATTGAAATGACTTAGTTTTAGTTTAGTTTTTATTAGTTTCAGTATTAGTTTTAGTTTTTTTTTTTTTTTCTAAATCAAGATATTTGTTAGGTGCAAGATTCAAAATTAACAGAATAAATATTGTATAATAAAAACCTAGCCATACATTTTTTTGAAACCTATTCAGAGGACACATGAACACTATCATCTACCACTACCATCTACCCATCCTCAAATTCAAATACAACAGCCCACAAGACAGCAGCCTTAAGTACAATATGTGTGCAAGGCTGATTCTGATGTTAGATACGCAGTAGCGATGGGAAGTTAGGACTCACATCCTCAGCTATTTTAGTCAGCAATAGTAATTTCAGTCAATTAAAACATCACCATGATCTGGAAAATGTCTTACAGTAAAGTTTTGCAACCCAACTGAAGCATGATTCACCTATTTAAACTCCATTACGATTTTCTTTTATGAAATAAACTTACGTTTCACCAGATCCTCTCACCCGCACTGCAGTTGTTCAAGTTTAGTTCAGTCACAGCAGGCTGTCATGTACTGTTTGTGCTCGGTTCACTGAATCACGCATGCGCAGTTTTATCGGTAAACCGCTTCTCAAATTTGACCTTAGTGCAACGTCACTGTTCTAATAACTGAATAGGAGTATATATTGGATTATTTAGAGTTAAAGGGTGTGTTAGGCTTGTTAAAAAGTAAGTAGTTTGTGGACGAGTGCTTACTGGAGACGCGAATCGTTTCTAATGAATCAGTTCGATTAGGTGAACTAGTTCAACCGGTTCACTTTAAAGATCCGGTTAAAAAGATTCATTCGCGATCGCGATACATAGATAAAACCTATTATTGGGGACAAACGTGTTAAAGTAATAGTTTAGTAATAGTAATAGTAATAGTCACCGTGCTGCTGTGATGTCCACTCGTTTTTGTCGCGGGAGCATTAAGCCAATGGTAGCAGGACTACAGACTCTGAGGTGCCGTACGGGTCAAACACCTGCAGCGCGGAGTAAATAGATTTACTTCTAAAAGGCTCACAGTAAGATTATGTATTAAATACATTTACAAATACGAACACGAAGAAGGATTTTGCTATAATTTTGGTTAGTTTTGTATGTACACAAAACAGTTAAAGTTAGTTCTAGTTTTTTGAAAAACTCGTTTTTATTTTTATTTCAGTTAATGACAATTGTTTTACATTTTAGTTTTCGTTTTTTCGTTCGTTTTCGTTACTATAATAACCTTGCGTTCGGCAGACGTCACGTTCTGGCAGCGGAACAGTAATGTGGCAGACGCAGATTTCACGTTCAATGAGACGAGTGCACGTTGCAGCGTCATGTTAATGAACCTGTGCGAACGCCATAAGCACATGGGAGTCGCACAGGAGAAGTGCTCATCTGATTCTGAACAACTGAATTAAAGTTCAGACACGCAAAATCTTGCTTCTCCAAGGTAAGACTCAGTTATTACCAATAATTATGTCTACCTGTCTGACTTGATGAGCATTCAATCGGTTATGCCTTGGAATAAAAACATCTGGGAAATTGAGTTGTCTGTAACTTTCCCATTGTGGTACATCTTGGAGTATAATTAAAGATAGGGGTGGAGTGGACATTTTAAAAGTGTTGGGGGGGGACGGGCAGCTGTATGAAATCCAGAAGTTTTTATTCTTAATCACCTGTTTCTAAATGGTCTATCTCAAAAAGTGAGGGGGACGTATCCCCCGTTGCTATTCCCCTGATTAAAGATAATGAAATCACTCACTCTGCTCTTGACTGAATAGCTATATAGCTCAGTAATGGTTAACCTTAGTGGTTAAAAGTATCAAATCTGAATATGAATTTCATCAAATGGTTAAAAGCCCAACAAGAATCTCCGGAACTAGTAAAACATTAATAGATTTCCATTTTTCCAATAAGCCAGAGTGCATTACGAAAATCCATAATTTGATAACAGGTCTGTCTGATCATAACCTGACTGTAATGGTCAGAAAACTAACAAAACAATGATTTCAGGGTGATTTTTTTAAAAATTGTATATATATATATATATATATATATATATATATATATATATATATATATATATATATATATATTCACATTTAATATATTATTTTTTTAATAACTGCTTCTTTTTCAACAATGTAAAATATAACATTTCATCTCAATGTCAAAAAATGCTCCTAAATCATCACATTTACACACATCATCTCAGTTTCAGATTTCTTCTCAATTTTGTGTGGTGCATTATTTAGTCGACAGTGATTTTGTGTGATTTTGTCTTTCTGGTCTTTCCCACTGTCAATTGAGCAGTCCGGCGAAATTACAAAGAAAGCTGATCCTGATTGGTCCTCGTGCCTGCATTAAAAAATGTTGATTGACTAACAGAAAGAACCTGATAGAGCCAAGCTAGAGTTCAACTTTGTAGAGAAAGTATTTTGGTTTTTTAAATAAAAAGTCTTAAAATGTAAACAACTTACAAAAAATAGTACATAATGTAAAAAAGTTGTCATTTAATAAGAATATATCAATAACTCAATTTTGACAAAAATGTCAGATAGAACCTTATAATTCTAAGGTGAGTAGAATAAAATCCCCCCCCCCCCCCCCCCGGCAACAGGCCTACATAAAGTGTACAAAATGCACCATCAATTATAAACAAGCTTAAATAATATCTACTATGCTATCTTCTTGATTTTCTTTGTACATTTATTATATAAAAACTTAACCCACTAACACAAGCACTCTATGTACTTTTTATTCTTTATCATTTAATTTAAAAAGCCATGCCACATGTAGTGTTTCATTAAACAAGACTTGTCAGAATTTTATTTTAAGTTACTGAAATAGATTTTATCTAAGTCGCTTTGAATGAAAGTGTCCATCTCCCAAATAACAATGTAAATGTCATGTAAATATAAGTCATGTGAAAAAGTTATGACACCCTACTAAATTTCATGGATGTCCATATAAATACATGATGACATGACTATGTCTTAAAATTTGCACGGTAAAACCTCAGATGAACAGCATCACTGTGTCAATATTTATATAACAAAAGTAAGGCCAAGATAGAAAAATCATGGGTGACAACCTTAGGACAGTCTACTGTTCTATTCTTATGACATATGACATATTTTCTGTATGAGCTTATCAGTATTGGAGTTAGTGTTGTTTTCTGGGGGGTGAGGTCTGGATGAGGGCTGAACTATAACTGAATTGTTGCTTTTTTTCAGGTGTTCTTTTGTAGATTTGCTGGTGTGCTTGCGATCATGTCTTGTTGCAAGACCCACTTTTGGCTTCGCTTTAGCTGTCGGATAGGCATTGTGTTCACAAACACCTACAGATAAGGCTACAAACAAACTGCCAAGACTTCTGCAGATGATCAGTTCAGGGTTTTTTTTTTTCAGCCAGATTTCATTGTTTTTGTTAATGCTATGTGTTTTATTTGTCTAATTTTAAGACCTTCCCAAGATCAGATAATGTCTTCCCTGATAACATTCAATTGTAGGCAGTTACGCGGCACTGCGGCAAAAAGTGGCATAGTCATTTAAGGGTAATCTGGGTCTAAACCCAAAGTGGCTCACATGTGTAAGTGCAAATGTGGTCCAGTTATTTTAAAACATATGTGGGCCACTTTTGGCAAATATTTGGCACAGAAAACTCTGGATAATGTGGCTGTTAGCCTATAGCAGCCCAGAAAAGATATGGAAATTATGGGCCAGTATCTCTGGTTAAAGATGGTTTAAGCTCAAAGCAGCAGAGGTAAGATGTGGCAAGTATGGTACTGTCCTAAAATACATGATGGGTCACTTTTGGTAAAGATAAAGTATTGTGATCATTTGATAATTATAGTGGTCAAACCATAGCTCTTTGACAATGCAGATATGGGTAGTAATATAGCTCATTTGTGTCCCAGATCTGGCAAACAGTAGTGGACCATCCTAGAGCCATCAATCCATGTGGACCGGATGAAAATGTAGGCAAGATCTGGGCCAGAATAAAAGCAAACTGGGGCCTAGAATAGGGTCATTTCTGGTTCATTTGGTTGAATTGGCTGATATGTGGTATTGCTTTGGTGTATTTGTGGCCCAGATCTGACAAACAGGAGCAGACTGCACTAGAGGCATCATTCCATTCAGTATGTAGTCCAGATGTAAGTGTCTGGTGTGTACCGGATATGGGCCAGAATAAAAGCCAACTGTGGCCCAGAACAGGGTCAGTTCTGGTTCATTTGGTGGAATTCTGGCTGGGTGGATAGGGATGATTGGGAGGCCATGATTGGTAAGGGCCAATGCAGGAAATTTGGCCAGGACACCGGGGTTACACCCCTACTTTTCACGATAGATAGCGCGACGAAACTCACTTTAAGAACATAGCTTCCACAATTATACTTTATTTATAGATAAAAGTTTATGGTTCCAAACTACAATTTGAACACAGAGCTTCCAGGTAAATAAGCATTTTTCAATAATTTTTTCCACAGCTGGCACTAGGAAGGAACATAGAAATGTTATTCATCTAAATGTGTCTCGTGAAGGAGTTAAAACCGTTTATTTTCTTAAACAGCTCGGATGTGAATTTGTCCGATTGGACGAAGTAGACGTCTCATGTCAACGAGTTATAACTGTTCGCCAGTTTTGCTTCTGCGTTCACACAGAGCAGCATTCCGGGAAATTACCAGTGTTGATACAACTTCTGAATTCCGGAAAATTGCTGGAACAGATTCACCAGTATTTTAAAAAAGGGCCTGCTCACACATGATACCATTCCAGAAAATTGCTGGTAATTTTCCAGAAAAGTCTGTATGTGTGAAAGGGACTTGTGTCAGAGTTTATTCAGCAAATGTATTTCTATCTCCCATTATTTGCATTAACTCTATTTCACTGAAGTCTAATTCTACCTAAAAATATTATAGCAATTTAAGGTATTTTTCTTTGAAATGTGGCATTTCCATCATTCCAAAAGCAGTCATTGTTTTAGAAAAGCATGTACAGTACTCTGCTGATTAAGAAATTCATCAGTTATAAACCTTGTCCTTTAAACTGCAGCATTTAGGGAAAAGAGCTGATATTTTTCAGTGAATGAGCTGACAAAGTCAGTTATGCTTTGTTTTGCCTTTTGGTGCTTACTACTAGGAAAACCAATCCAACATAGGTACTACATTATTAAGTGTGAAGGTTTCTGATCAATCGGTTTGTGTGGAAATCGATCTCACCAGAATTGCCTCTTACTCCCAAATATGGTCATGCTGGTCAGGCACCAGGGTTAATGGCTCCTCAAGTACTTCTGTCAACGAGAAGGCTTTTATTAATTATTCAGTCACACTATGGCTCTGAAACCACAGTGATACCTTGCGTGGTATTCACAACTGTCTGCAGCCAGTGCTGACACAGAGCAAGTCAGCTTTTAGCGTATATCCCCCTGGATTGGATAATTAGAAAGCGGTGAAAATAGACACCTTGGAAAATATGAAATGTGTTGTAGACTGATACAATGGATGAGGACAATGCATCTCATTTCAATTCAGTGGGACTGGGAATGGGACACACTGGGCAGTTGTCCTAATTTTAAAGCATTTGTTATTTATTTTTTCCAAACATGATTTTTCAGCCACTTGTGTGTCATTGTTTTACTGGTTCAGTTTTCAGTTTAGTTACACGATATTCAACATCAGAATCCCACGGTTAGCGCCTCATATTTCAGTGTGCCCTATTGTTGTTTTAATAAAATTATGCCTTGGCTTGAGTAAGAACAGTGGAAATGTTGGCTTTAAAAATGTTTCTTTGGCCCAATGGGCTATAAACGCACACTGACTTTTATTTACAGTCAGGCAGCCCGGGCTTCCGGTGAACTGTCTTTCCATTACAAAATTGTCACGTTTAAGATCTGATTTCTTTAAAAATCAACGATCTTCACTGCCTGTTAGATATACAATATGAAGTGGGTCTCAGATTGGACAAGAAGCACTGCATTAATTCCATTTCTCCTCACCATTACTTTAATATATGACAGTTTACTTTGCCACTGTATTTTCAATGGAATTTGACGGCGCCAGTGGTTACAACAGTCTTTCATCTCGTTTTACACTTGAACAACTAAATGAAGGTTTAAATTTATTTAACTGAATGTATTGTAATTACATTACAACATTGATGCTGTAAAAACAAACCTTGTGAAATTGAAAATAGTCACATTAAGCTTTCACCGAAAGTTTATCGTTGGCTTTAAAACTCTAGCTGTGCATAGAGCCCATTGCCATGGAAAACTTAAGCATTTACATTTTATAATGGTGAATTTGTTTAAAATATAAACATGATTGCCATGAAGCCTTTATAATTGTCATGAATATCTTTGTTCCCTTTTTTTTTTTGTGAATAGTGGGGAAACTGGCGTCACTTTGTAGAATACCTTTTCCATACCTTTTGATCATTGCAAATAATAAGCTCTGTGTTCAAACACAGTTCATTACACTTACATGTCTGACAATAAAGGTAAAGATAATCTTTACAACATAATATAACATTTATGACTTTTGGATCCTAAATGCAAGCGCAACATGAAAAAGAAAAGCTAACATTAGGCTGTAAACCAACCACACTGACCATCACCCAGCTACTAACAACATTTCAAGATCATTTTTCAGAAATACGGTCCAGGGATTTACTCTAATTTATTATATTATAATTCATGCTACAGTATGTAAACAAACACATACAAAAACACATTAGTAATAGGCCTACATGCCTACATGGATAGCTTTCCCATGGGTTATAATTTTTTTATTGCTTTACAGTTGTTGGAAAAGTTTTATACCACACAGATGTAAACAAATGATTGTATTACGTGCATGCATATATCACCCTACTTTTATCGTCTATGATACCACTGCAGTACAATACTTACCTTCTCTGAAGAGTGAACATTTTTGGCTGTTGATTTCAGAAGACTGGTTGCTCACTGAAGCTAAGCAAGGTTGAGTCTGGCTAGTACCTGAATGGGAGATCACATGGGAAAACTAGGTTGCTGTTGGAGATGGTGTTAGTGAAGGTGTGGAGAGACCCCCTCGTACGGTTGTAAAGTGCCTAGAGAATGTATTGTGTATAGCCAAACACTACCTGACAAAGGTCTTGTCGTCGATCCCATTTGTAAGAGCAACAAATAACTTCTAGATGATTATTTGGAAGGTTGCAGAGGGTAGATTTTTCTGATGAATCATCTGTTGAACTGCATCTTAATCATCACAAATACTCCAGAAGACTATTGAAACCTGCATGGACCCAAGATTCTCAAGAAATCAGTCAAGTTTGGTAAAGGTAAAATCATGGTTTGGTGTTACATTCAGTATGGGGGCATGCCAGAGATCTACAGAGTGGATGGCAACATCAACAGCCTGAGGTATCAAGACATTTGTGTTGCCCATTACATTACAAACCAGGAGGGCAAATTCTTCAGCATGATAGCACTCCTCCTCATATTTCAGCCTCCACATCAAAGTACTGGAAAGCAAAGAATTCCAAGGTGGTACAGGATTGGCCAGCCCAGTCACCAGAATGAACATTATTGAGCATGTCTGGGGTAAGATTGAGGAGGCATTGAAGAAGAGTCCAAAGTATCTTGACGAATTCTGGGAGTCATGCAAGAACGCTTTCTTTGCCATTCCAGATGACTTTATTAAGTTATTGGAGTCATTGCAGAGATGTATGGATGCAGTCCTCCAAGATCAAGGGAGTCATACACAATATTCATTCTGTTTCCACTGCACCATGACTTTATATTCTATACTGTACATTATTTCTATTAAGTGAGAAGAGTCATACCTACTGTCCTAATTAAATAATTAAAAGTCAGGGCATAATCATATTTTATTTTGGTAATCAGTGCAATTTGCCTTACACGTAAGCCACTTCTGATGCCAAATGATCAACTAGAAGTCAAGTTATTATTTGTTGTTCCTAAAACTTGGATAAGCGACAAGACTACTGGTCAGGTAGTGTATATTCAATTAAATGCACATTACATTTGAATTCGGGGCCAAGAAATTCTGCCTTGCCATTCCAGGCTGCTGAGGAAGCACAACTGGAACCGTACCTGACTGCACTTAGAAGTGTTCAGCATGTCTCCTTTAATTTGTGTATCTGTTTGTATTTTAAAAAAAAGGTTCCGCATGATAGTGGAAAAGTGGCTATTGACACTGACAAGTTTTGTTGTCCTAGTTGGTAATGTCAAGTTGTCATTACAAAGACGGGTTATGATGTATTTGTTTATGTCAAGTTGTCATAACAAAGACATCTCAATGTCCGCTTTGCATTTAAAATGACATAACTGAGCAAATAATGCTTAATGACAGTTGTCATAAGCATCCGTAAAATCTCCCTCATATTCATGACGAAAAGGTGCCGTGTCTTATGAACCCTTTCAAGTAAAGTGTTAGCCAAAACACACACACACACACACACACACACACACACACTGTTTTTCAATGCGATTGATACTGTAATGATTTGTACAAAGAAAATCTTTCAGAATCAAGGGCTAGTTGCGAATGGCCATCAATGGAGACATATCCTTATTACCCCATAATAGTGTAGTTACGACATCTACCAGCAGGGGCTAACTGTTATAAAGCTAACCAGCCAACCACAGCCCCTTGACGAGTGAAATTCATTCTTTGACTGAACGCCGAGAAAAAGAGAGAGGGTCTGGGCAGGTTTCTGGGGAGTGGGAGTGAGTCCAAATGGATCACGTGGGATTCTCCCTAAGTAGGCTGTGACGTCGCAGGGGCTCAGTCAGTCAGTCAGCGGAGCGGCGTCACTTCAACAGCTGCTTTCCCTCCCACCAGCCCACCCCACACATCATTTGGAGAAGAGCAGAGGATCCGTTGCTTTTCTGCTGCACTTCGGGGTCGTGTTCCGTTAGACCAGGCACGGAGAGGCCTCTAGCTGCCGTTATTCGGGCAGGAAGAATCCGCGTAATCCTCTCTGCTCGCTTGCAGCCGTTGTTTTTCCCCCGTTGCTCCACTGGACGTACCTCAAAATGACTGCAGACGCGCGGCGTAGAATGTGACCGTTGAAGTTCGTTATTTTAAATATTCTCTTTTCCCGCCTCTGTTTGCTTTATGGAGAAATAACTGGCATTCGCTTTAACGGACGAAGGAGTGAAAGTAGCGGTTTGCTGACAGAATCACGGGCATTCACGGAAGATAAAGCCTAATGTGTACAGTGCTAGACAACAATAGCTCCTGACAGATGGAAGGAGGGGTTGTGCTGCACGAATTCAAGATGGAAAACGAAGAAATGAGCTTAAGTTCTTGTGAGTAACACGGGGCTAAAGTGAAGAGGTGGTTAATCGTCGGTTTTTGGTAGCGCTGGAGGGAATGATGGCGCGCGGTGCGGGTCGACAGACGGCGCGCGCATCTTTACACTCTGTCACAGAGTGAGGTAGGTCTCTGATAATACATAAATGTGTCAATATAACATGATTTCTTTTGTGGAATTACTTTTTGCTTTCCTTATTGGTTGATAATCCAAATTGTAAACTCCATAATGCTTTCTGAGGAACAAAAACATCAGTAAGTAGTTCACTAAGTTATGTGTAAACAGTATGGAGGTGTTTAAAGGACAGTGCAGAAGGCTTGCTACAAATGCTACCAAAATACCAATAAAATAGACATTTAAATAGGAATGTAAATTACAAATTCACACCCATTGAGCTTATAACATATTAATCTAACAGTAAGTAAGAAATAAATCAGTTTTGGCAGAAATGTGCGGCTGCCAGCTGGTTAAAATGTGGTGAAGTGCCCCAGATCTCGCTCAGCTCTGAGCAATAAGGTATTTAGGCACCACAGCTCCCAGGCAAGATGGACTTTTGCAAGATGACCACCACCCACAGCTCACTGCTCAGTCGAAAGCACTTTGAAGTTATGGTGATGATATAAAAGACGAAGTTGGACTTGGCCCTATGCTCTCAAACATTTACCACCATGACTTTCTTGCTGTCGTCCAGGTAAATGAACAAACCGTGAACGCATAAAGACTTTTCTATGGTAAGGACTAATAATGAAAAAAGCAATAATATGTTGCAGTTCATAAAAAGGGCTGAAACATTATTCAGAAAGGTACACCAGCAGACTGTGACGGTAATGCGCATGAATAAACAAACCTATTTGCTGTCATGGGAGATGAAACGTCACATTAGTCACATAAGCCATCTGACATTAAAAAACAATTGAAACAACCTGCTGAAGTATGCAAGGGCCAAGATATATGCTGGCATGCTCTAATATCCCATGCAAATTATTCTACCATTATGTGTGTGTGTGTGTGTGTGTGTTTTAATTTGGCAACAATTCTCTTTTAGCAGAACTAGGGGGATGGTATAATCATTTCAGTCCAAGTTATGGATGACAGATGCTCTGAGAATAAAATGCTTTCAGTTTCCTCCACTATACGTGACTCATTAAATCTACCTTTCAAAGGTGCATTTACAAACTTCAGAATGAGGTTCATAAAGACTCTGGCATTTGAGTAATGGATGCAATTATTTTTCAAGCATGGCCCAAATGTGTCCCTGTATAAGGGCCCCCAGTGCAGTTTAAGCGAATGTAGTGTCAGATAGTAGAAATTAACATAACCATCAAAAATGTAAACCATGACAGAACTCATAAGAGTGAGCACATGGGACACTTACAAACAAATTAATCATTTCTCTTGGGAGAAACACTTGTGCATATGGAGTTATTCAATCTTATGTGCAATTGTTGTAATAGTTCATTTATCGCCTATTTATTTCTTCAGTTTTTTTGTAATATTTTTTTTCAGATTAAGGCAATATTTGTTCAGCAAATAAGCATATTATATTTGACAAAAAAGAGAAAGTTGGCAAAATGTTGACAGTAAATATGAAAACATTTAGAGAGACATGTCTACATCTACAGTGCTGAGCATACACCGCTCACAAATCTTATCTTTTAAATTCATAGGAAGCTACACGCACAAAAAATAAAAATTTTATTTGTTCAAACTACTTATTTAAAATGAACTGAAACGACACAATTCTTGAGATTTTATTGGGACAACTTAATTTTTTTATGTTCAATCCACATAAATTTGTTAAGTGTTAAGTTAACTCAATCGATTTGTGTTGGAACAACATGAATAAATTGTGTGGAACCCTGCAGTTTTTACAGTGTATGCAATATTATATCCGTGCGTATGCATTAGATTAGTCAGTACTGAAGCCAAATCTGGAGCTTATCTAACAAAATAACATACGATAGCGGTTCAAAAACTAGGACACCCAAATTTATATGTTATAGAAAAATATTAAATACAAATAAATAAAAAAAGGAAAAATCGAGAGAAGCAAAAAAATTGAAACATTTAGTTTAAATTTTGTAGGTTGTAATTTTTGTAATATTTTTACATTTCTAAATATGTTTGGTGATTAAAACATTATTTTAATAAATATATCTGTTTAATAAATCTGTTTAAATGCACCACAATTTGCCTGAGAAATAGATAAAAATATTAGTTTTCAAAATGGGGTGTACTCATTTATGCTGAGCACTGTACATGGATCCTAGAAAAAAATATAAACACTATGAAAAAAGGTTTTGGAAACCTTAAAGCAGTGTTTCATGAGTTAAAAAGACAAGTGCGTTTATTATCATTGGCTACAGATTGCATAGTTACGCTGATCTCTATTATATTAACGTTGTTTGCAGGTGTTTCCTATTAGAAGTCTAATAGTCTCATGTTGCTCTTCTAATTGCTGACCGCTGTGGCCACATCACGCTTCTAATTTACGTAACTGTATGAAATGCAAACTGCTGTAGCTCAAACTGAAATGAGTGCAGCTGATTTTAGGAATTCCTCTCAACCTTTACATCTCTGATTCCTGCATATGCGAGCTTGACAAAAACACCTAGCACCAAGTGAGTGCAGCACATGGCGTTCTCTAGTGAGGCTCTCATTACAGGATATCAAATGGATGACAAAGAAAACCTTTGGAGCATTTCATTTGCTCTGTTCTGAAGTGTGTTAACCTTTAAAGTAAAGCCAGGCTTAGCCTCTTTCTATCTTACTGTAATTGCCCACGCTAGATGAGCACATTTGGTTGAAAAGGTTATCATCCTCTGATCCAGCTGTTGCAACAAAACAGGGCACAATCCACCGAGACAAACATTTAGGAGGAAGGTAGAATGAGAGCTCATGGAATGAAACTGAGCCTGGAATTGATTTTTAACAATATGTCAGTGAAGGGAGACAATCAAGAATGGTGAAGGTCACTCATGGTAAATGTTAATTGAGATGTAATTTAAATGTTATATGAGTGTTGTTTATTTTTGACATTTTTTTAAAACCATTTTTTCAATCAGAGTAAAACCTTATTTAACTTTTGCAATAAATGCATAAACAGTCAAATATGTATCAACAGTTAAGTAAATTTTTATTATTTTATTTTAGGTTTGTACACACGCACACACACACACAATAGTTGCTGAAACATAAGCACCACAACAATAATCTAAAAAATTAAGCATTTTTTAAGCAATATTATGAAAGATCAAAATCAAATTAAATCACTTTTGTCAATCATCAGCAGCATGTGTACTTTGATGAGTGAAAAGCTTAGTTGCTGGCTTAGACCTACAAATACAACAATGCACTCCACAAAACAAAACAATATTCTATACTTATAAGTATGATATATATATACTTATTTCATACTCTGATATGATATGAAGTAATTTCAGGGTAATGCTGCTGAGATGAATGACTCAAAAAAATAAATTATAGAATATAAAAATATTAAAGTTACTTTTAGATAGTAAGTGAATATCAAAATAGTAATATTTTTACTAGATTTCTTTCACTGAATGTATGCATTCTTGGTGTCATCTTATTAACTATTAACTTTTACATTTCAAAATCTAATCAGGCTATCATATGTAGTTTAAGGCAAATTTGCTGGTTAAACAATTTTTAAAAAGTAGCGATTTACAGTGCCGAGCATAAACGAGAGATCTCCCTTTGAAATAAATATTTTCTATAGGATGCTATAGTATATTTGTGTATGTACCAAGCAGCAACCTCCCGCTCTCCCTCAGCCAATACTGAAGTAACTGAAACTGCAATTCATCGAAATTCCGCTAGTCCTGGCTCCATTTGGAGCAAATTTCAATTGAGCCCACTGTTAGAATGGCCAACTTTACAGCAGAAAAAAATGTGTTTACAGCCTGGTACAAAGAACGATTTTGGTTCATATAGTTATTATTACCCTTCATGACAACTGTGAGGGGGGTGAATTTTTTTTATAACTCATCCGTTTCCTTTATATTAGGTTATTTAAAGTTTGCATAATTAAGAGTGTGGCCACTTGAGTGACAGCTAGGTCTCGCTGGTCGCCGTCACTTCACCTCAGCTGACTCCGATAGATTAGCCACTGAACTTGGCATATATATATCATATTTTTGTGTTGTTTTATGTGGCTTTACACAGTCAGTTGGCTTTTAACTTCTGACAATTATCAGATGATATGGGATGCTGTGTGCACTTAATTATGACGATTGGCCGCGCCTACTTGTAGCTTTTTTTGCAGTGTTTAGAAACCTATGGGTGACGTCATGAATACTACGTCCATATATTTTACAGTTTATGGGATATACATTAGATTGGTCTGTACCAAAGCTAAAACTGGAACTAATCTAACTAAATAGCTTAAGGTTACTGTGCAAACATTAGTACACCATTTTAAATATGTTTGAGGAAATATTAAATGACATTTTAATTAAGAGGAAGAATCCAAACAAGAAATCTCAAATTTTGTTAATTTTATAGGTTGTATTTTTTTTAATCTAATGAGGCTGTAACATCTCATTTAAATGTTTTATCTCATATCACAGTATACATCATGATATAATACCATTTCTGTAAATTCAATCAGTTTATATACATTAACAACATCTAAAAGACTATTTCTTTTTAACATTTTAAAGTGTATATACTCATAATATAATATAAAATAAATATGAATAAAACATCAAACACCTTTTCAAAAATTACTGATTACAGGTCCACAGAGATGGGAAGTAAAGGAGTACAAATACTTGGTCACTGTACTTAAGTAGATTTTTCAGGTGTCAGTACTTAACAATTTTTTTCCTAAACTTTTACTTGTTGCATTTTTAAACAAATATCTTTACTTTCTACTCAAACCAATCTTGTTACTTTCATTTTGGTTGTGCAACATATTATTTCTTGTCATTGTGCAATTTTAACCATACACACAACATAGGCTAGTTTATTAAGCTTACCATGAGAGAGGCATAGATGGCTAACGTAACTGAGACGGGTAATGTAAACATGGCTAATGTCCTCTTTATACCAACCAAGTAATGAGATGTGTTTTGGTTGATCGGGTCACATAAATGAGTCATTCCCATTCAAATCTGGCATTTAAATGTTTAGGGTCTTTTGTTTACCTACCATGGTGTGGCCTATTGCAGGCTTTCACTGTAAAGATCAGAGAAAGGAACCTTTAACAATGCCTTGCTTTTTTGCCATTTGTACAGTTACAATACTTTAAAACAAACTCATTGGGAAAATGTACCCGTGGATACATTTCTGAGAACAGGGAAATATGTGCTTGTGGGTACATATGGCTCCATTTTGTGTATAAAACAAATGCTACGAGGTGGTACTTTGCCTCCATGTGGACGGCTTTTCTGGCGTGACTGGTTTGCTCAGTAGTTCACCATGAACGGCGAAGGAGAGTTTCAGAAACCATGTAGAACAAAACCCAAAAAATGCTGTGTGACATCGTGGTAGAAGCACATGGCCACAATGCCTTTTTCTCTTTTAGTATGTTTTTGTAAACATTCTGCTTTTTGAATTTGTTTGGGTTTGGAGAAGGGGTGGTTGGGTCAGTTGGAGATGTACACGAGAAGGACATTAAAAAGATATGCAGAACTGATGGATTTATGAGAATGGCACATATATGAGGAAAAAGTGCCCCAGTAGTGTATTTGAGATGATAAGAAATGTACACAGAGACCTTCACAAAAACTGCAAGACTTAGCCTGGTACATATTTCTTGGGTCTCCGTGTATCCTTGGGTTGAAATTTTATGCATTGAGCTTTATTTCTAATGAGTTTCTATTAAATATTTTATGATTTCTGAATAAAAATATAATGCAAAGGATCAAAAATTCTAAGCAAAAGATCAGAAATGACATGAAAATAAAAGATCATGCAAAAAAATGTAACAGAGTTATAGATTTATCCATAAAATAATATATTCACAATAGTCTGGACCTCCCTCCCCTCAAAACAAACACTGAAATCACAGGATATGTATGAATGTATATGTTCATAAAAACTAAATAGCTTTAGCCAAAAAATAAATAAAAATAGATTGCCGATACGTTACGCATTTATTTTAGCAAATAAAATTAAATATGTTTTGGGCTAAATTTCAGATACTTATTTAAAAAGATATAGGCCAACAGAATTTTATAGAGCGTATGAATCTGAATGGCAGCTGCAAAACTACATGTTGGATGCTGTGATTTTTGTCAAGCTGATAATAGGTTTGGGTTGATAGACGACGCCAATAAATGTCACAATGCTAAGCCAGCATCACAATCCCTTGCCCCACCCCCTTCGCAAACCTGCTCACGAAAAATACACACTCAGGCCCCATTTACACTAATACAGCTTAGTTTTAAAATTGCATTTTAGAACGAAAACTATCCACATCAACCTGGCGTTTTATCTAGCGTTTCTGAACAGCCCTCCGTCCACACGCACATCATGTGACCACACACACACACACTGTCATTTGCTCGTCTGAGCTCCAGCCCTGGAAGTCAGCGTAATCTATTAGGTAACGTGTCAAAGCATCAGTACACTGCTTCAGTGATTGACAGGTGGTAATTTATGTGTAACTTATCTTTATTTATGATTTGGTTATGGGTAAAACAAAGACCGTGCGGGCCAGGTAGTTGAAACGGTAGGCTACAAATAATTAATTTGTTATAAATGAATTATTCATAAATAATTAATTCAATGTCGTCTATGACAAAGATGTCATTGTCTATCGCCATGTTTCACATTAGACATCGTACGATGCCAAATTGGTCGACATCGCCCAACCCTAGCTGC
Source organism: Danio aesculapii (assembly GCF_903798145.1). Lineage (NCBI taxonomy): Eukaryota > Metazoa > Chordata > Actinopteri > Cypriniformes > Danionidae > Danio > Danio aesculapii. Next base: position 24,908,220 of record NC_079456.1, on the reverse strand, counting down.
TAATACGTGTTGGGCAATATTTCAGAGTGATGTTGGTTAGCTACTTTTCTGCTGAAAATTGGCAACTTTTTTTTTATATTAAAATTAGAAATGTAAGTTCTTTTGTTTAAATGTGTGTTTGTGTGCATTTATCAGTCAAGCTACCATCATGAAGCTAAAACTGATTTTAGTGATGGATACCTTTTATTTAAGTACATTTTTGAGGCCGTACTAAGAGTCCTTTTAAACATGAGTATCGGTACTTCTTGAGTAAAGTGTTTGTATTCTATTGCCATCTCTGCAGGTCCAACGTGAATAATTAAACATATTGCTAAATAAAGTGTAAACATTGAACTTACAATTGTATGTGTATATATATATATATATATATATATATATATATATATATATATATATATATATATATATATATATATATATATATGTATATAGTATATATATATATGTATGTATATATATATGTATGTATATATATATATATGTATATGTGTGTATATGTGTGTGTGTGTCACATTGCACAGTCCTAGTTTGTGTGTGTAATCATATTTTTATTAGCGTTTTTTCATTAACCTACAGTATGTGATATGATATTTTAATGGGCATAAATTTGATAATGGTTAAATTCTCACCAAAAAAAGACTTCAAAATGGCGTATTCATGACTGATTTTTTTTATTAATATCAAAGAACATTCAAAAGCACTCCTTCATCAGATCCCAGCAAAGGGAGCTTGAATAAAAAAACATTACTTTCAAAAAACAAGACCCCAGCTCTACCTTTGTAATAATTTCCTTTCTATTTTTAGACCACCGTTACTGGGAGGAAGTTCTAGAATCTAATAACCCCCAGTGTGAGAAAGCAATGGTTAAGAGAGGAAATTGCTGGCTGGGAGGCCTTTCCCTCTGGTGCAGTGTTGATAAGTTTAAGGTGGAGGGTGAATAAGGGGTGAGGGCTGTTATCACTCGCTGCTTCTGGCTGCGGATCCTGCAACACTGCTTGCTGGAGCCTGAAAATTCATTTTGACGGATGCTTCCCCTCTCTGCCTGTTAGAGTGCATCTGGGTGGGGAGGTGGCTTAGAAGGCCTCAGAGGCAGCAGTGTTCTCACTGAATGCCATGTTGTGCAAACCTGCAATTTAAACTCTCATGCAGGGAAGTAAAGGTTAGCTCATGATATGCAGAGTCCCCCGTTAGCAATCTCCCCTACCATGTTGCCATGCACTAGATGTAGGAGAGACATTAGTGACGTAGCGAGAAGGTTGGTTCTGAATTTGCAGGTGATCCCATTTGCCATTGTTCATACGTCTTTAAGCGTATACGGCTCATACCATACACTGAATTGCACAAGCACCCAATACTAACAGTAGTTTTTCTCTTCTCATTCTTAGATCAAAGAGACATCATTCTGAGGAAGCAGTCGTCCTTCAGAAGGGAACTGCCCCAAAGCATGAGCGTCTGTCACTGGGGAGGGTCAGAGAACCGCATTCCTGCAACTCTCATGAACAGTTTGTCATCCCCCTCGTAGGTGCTCCTGTGGCCCTGAACACACCCATCTGCCAGCTCAAATAACCCTCAGGCTGTTTGCAACACATGTTTGATGTGATTGGTTGTGACCGCCGCGCTTTGCTAAGCAGCCCCACTCTACATCATGCAGTGGCGTCGGCGACACTGCTGCCCCATCAAGATGACCTGGAATGTCAAGCGGTCACTCTTCCGCACACATGTAGCAGGCCTTCTCTCGCTGGCCTCCCTCTTCGCCCTCTTTCTCATCTACTGCCATCAGGATTTGCTGCAGGGCCGGAGTTGGTTGCGAGACAACCCCTTGGTGTACACCATGCGGGGTTTGCGTCCCCACAAGGAGCGTGCAAAGGGAAACCAAAGCTCACTGCGAAGCCTCTGGAAAGACAATACTTATGTGCTCCCCAAACCATCTGTTAACTTTAATTTCAGTTCTCACCAGGCTGAGATCACAGCCCGGGGTATTGTGGGATTGGAGATCTTGCCGAGCAGCAACAACTCGAACACCATCGGCAACACAAAGAGCTTGCACAGGGAAATGGGAGTGGGAGGGCGTCTGGCAGCCCAGCCTTATCACTGGCTCCTCAATGAGCCCTACAAGTGCAACGAAAGCAGTCCCTTCCTTGTTCTGCTAATTGCTGCCGAGCCAAGGCAGTTGGAGGCAAGGAACGCCATCAGACAGACCTGGGGCAACGAGAGCGTGGCCATAGGTTATGGCTTCGTGCGGCTCTTTCTGCTGGGAAGGATACCTAACACATATCCTCAGAGCTCTGTAGATGAGGAGAGCTTGCAGCACCATGACATCATCCAGCAGGACTTCTTGGACACCTATTACAACCTTACTATCAAGACGCTAATGGGCATGAGCTGGGTTGCCCGCTATTGCCCTCACGCTCGTTATGTCATGAAGACGGACAGTGACATGTTTGTCAACACCGAATATCTCATCCAAAAGCTGCTGAAGCCAAACACGGCACCTCGACAGAATTACTTCACAGGCTACCTAATGAGAGGCTACGCTCCCAACCGCAACAAGGACAGTAAGTGGTACATGCCACCAGAGCTGTATTCCAGCGAGAGATACCCTATCTTTTGCTCCGGGACGGGTTATGTGTTCTCGGGGGACATGGCGGCGAAAATCTACAATGCCTCATTGAGTATCCGTCGCCTTCACCTGGAGGATGTGTATGTAGGAATCTGCCTGGCGAAGCTGCGCATCGACCCAGTGCCACCACCAAATGAGTTTCTCTTCAACCACTGGAGAGTGTCTTACTCCAGCTGCAAATACAGTCACCTGATCACCTCTCACCAGTTCCAACCCAACGAACTCATGAAATACTGGAATCACTTGCAAAGCAACAAGCACAATCCTTGCCTTAACATGGCCAAGGATAAGAGCGGGCGTCCGCGCCATAGGAAACTGCAGTGGGAAGGTCTACGGTGATTAGCCAGGGCTCATGGGTGCAGTAGTGTTACCACACAGCATGTGCAAAATAAAGCAGTTTATGAGGTAGGGAACAGCACAGTGTTTTTGGTATTGTCGATTCAAATTATTTTTTCAATTTCAGAAAGATATGTAATGTATTGTAAACTTGTCTTTTTAAAGGGAAGTGAGAGACAATGATGCGTGCAATATCTGGCATGCACAACACGAACAAAACTACGGCAATGCTGCCACTTTCAGGTGCCAATTTAGAAAGACATTAACAACTTCTTCAAGCTACTGCTTGGGTAATGTTGTTGTTGTTATTAGTATTATTATTAAGGGCCAATATTAATAAGATCCTCACTGTTTCTGTGTAAAAAAAAAAAATGGGGAGAGGAGGAAAAATTGGAAATGACATATGGTGGTGTATCTGTACTGTGACTCATTTCTTTGATTCTCAGAGATGTCCGCCCCTGACATTGAGACGGTGTTGATTTTTCTATCTACCTAAAACCTCCAAATGGTTTACAGTAACCAAACCAAATTAAAAACGGTATATGTAAAAGATAATATATGGAATTTAAATGCATCATAGATGTCAGATATGATTAAAATAATATTTTTCAAAGCTTTACATTGACTAAATATACAGGTCTGTCCTTGATGAGGGCAAGTTAAAAGTATTTATTAAATGTATTTCTTAAGCATTTTGTCTGAGGTGTTTTTATTTAGGAATTAATTTTACCATAAAAATGGTTTAAAAGAACTCGCAAGTACTAAACATAAGTTAGTCAACCTTCCCTGGAAAATGTCTCCGCGTAGTGCTGGCGCAAGATTTTGAATGTAACGAAATGGACATTATTGCTAATAATTCACTTCTAATTGACTACTTCAGACAGTTGCGCCTATCATTTGCAAAATTAAAAATGTCTTCGTTGTCAAAATTTGCATAATCTATGCAAATTTCCAAACATTATGGAGCAGTATCAACATTCAAATCACCGTTATGTACTCATTAAATTCAAATGAGACTTGAAAAATCCCAGAATCAGTCTCCAGACGGAACAGAAGACTAATGCGTTAATGATAAAGTAGATAGTGTTGCTCTGGGTCAAAATATATAATTAGTGGGGGGGCTTCACAACACATTAGCCAAGAGTAATCCAATTAAATTGACGCTGGCTACATTTGAAGGGTTTATTTATCATTTTCATTACTCATTTGTCAGTGTAATTTTAATTAACCACACATTCGAGTGACGACGATAAGTGCTAGATGCACAGTTTACGCATTAATTACAGGTAACCATATTTCGATGTACCCTTCGTACAAAGTACTCGAGATTCACAACATAATAATTGTTGTGGCACAAAGGAGTCAGGCCTGCATTTGAAAATTGGTTTAACTCTAGTAAATGCTAAAACAGGCTTGGACTTGATGGGGGAAAATCACTGTTTTGAAGAGAAAAGGTCAAATCAGGATGGAAGAATTGGCTTGTGCACGCTTGAGACTTCACGTCACTTCTGTATTATATTAATATAAGCAGTAAAAACAGGATGTGCTAAATCATTCTATTTGTAAATTTATGAACTGAAACAAGTGTATCTCTTTAAATATCTCAGACAGACCATTTGTGAGTCACACGGACAATATATAAATCTCCACACTTAAATGTGAAAAAGCACCACTAAAAAAAGTGCAAATTGTTCTGAGTATCAGGAGATTTCCAGGACCTCATTGCTTTAGACCCTAAAGCCGTCTGTTAAGAATTACTTTCTTGCTAGACAGAAGTCAATTCACTCGGCAATGTGCAATTCCAGTGCATCGCAATCCGTTAAATCCTCATCTGTTGTTAAGCATTTATCTCCCTCAATTAATAGGAATCAAAGTCGTGGCCAAGGGCGAGAGAATATAACAAACAGAAGCAGCTTTCATTCCGCTGCAATCACAGAGAAAGATTAGCACACTTCATCCACAACACTTTGTCCCACTGATTTACCAGAGAGAGAAACCAAGAGAGGTGGGAAAGAAAAATAACTGGGGGCGAGTGATGAATGAACAGGAAAGAGGCTGTGACTGATCAGTATTGAAAACCTGTGCTGCTCTAAACGTGTGAAAAGTGAACCTGGGAAAAGAACTGTGATGTCCAGTATGATGGAGTGGGTCGCCGAAAGCTTGGACCCAGAGACGCGTTTCCAGAAATATAGCGAGTACACGAGTATGATGAATGCCCCAACATTGCTGAAAGCCTATACCACTGCAATGAGAGAAGAGAAATTCTCACTGAGGGTCAGTAGGGGGTAATTTCTTTGCGTGGTCATTTTTAGACATGGAAATGTGTGGGAGCTTGTTTTCATCATGGTAAAAAGGTAATCGCTACTAGTTTCAATTCAATCAGTTCTGACTTCTTCAAAATTAGTACTTTGTAATTTTTCCATGTACACTACCTAACAAAAGTCTTGTTGCCTATCCAAGTTTTAGGAACAACAAATAATAACTTCTGGTTGATCTATCAGAAGTGGCTAATATGAAATGCAAAGGCCTCTAGATTACGCTTATTTTACCAAAATAAAGTATAATCGTGTCTTGATTTTTAATTATTTAATAAGGACAATAAGCTCTGACTTTGCTTAGACAAAAGTCTCGTCACTTAACATAAATAATGTACATAGAATATAAAGTCATGGTGCAGTGGAAAAAGAATTGATATTGTGTCTGACTCCCTTGAGCTTGGGCTACTGCATCCATACATCTCTGCAATGACTCAAATAACATCAATAAAGTCATCTGGAATGGCAAAGAAAGCGTTCTTGCATCAAGATTCTTTGGATTCATCTTCAATGCCTCCTACTTCATCTTACCCCAGACATGCTCAATAATGTTCATGTCTGGTGACTGGGCTGGCTAATCCTGGAGCACCTTGACCTTCTTTGATTTCAGGAACAGGAGGCAGAAGTATGAGGAGCGCTATTCTGCAGAAGAATTTGCCCTCTTCTGTGGTTTGTAATTGGCAGCACAAATGTCTTGATACCCCAGGCTGTTGATGTTGCCATCCACTCTGCAGATCTCTCACATTCCCCCATACTGAATGTAATGGGTCCACGCGGGTTTCAATAGATCTTCTGCAATATTTATAATGATTGGGATGCAGTTCAATAGATGATTCATCGGAAAAATCAACCTTTTGCCACTTTTCCAAATGATCGACTAGAAGTTATTATTTGTTGGTCTTACAACTGGGATCGACGACAAGACTTTTGTCCGGTAATGTATTAACTTAAGATTGCAAGCGACGATAGTTTAGTTAAAATACATTTTCATAATACACAGCTCATCACAAATATTAGTTCATTACAGTTCTTTTTCCCCTGCTATGGAACAGCTCAAATTTAAAATTCATTATTTCAGTATATGTTATGCATGGTTATTATTTTAAGATAGTGACAGATCGTTGAATCTAGAATTCATGTGGAATTTAGGAATATATAAATAAGGAATACTTGACTAATAATTCAACAGAACGGAGTTCTGTTATTCCACTTATGCTGCATTTTCCATGCATAAAGACACTGTTCAAATGTTGAATTTCAAGACATGGGATGTTTTTCCTCAAACAGTTCCTGTTCACTGGAATAATTTGTTTTGCATTTCATTCAAAGCTTTGTTTTGCTCTGAGTTTTGACTGTTAGTAGCTGTAAAATAACTGTAATAATGCCAGCCTGATCTCACAATCAAAGGTAACTATTTTATGTTTTGTCTGTTTAGTGGCTAATTCATACGAGTTGCCATATGAAAATGTATGGTATTAGAAAGGAGGCGTGGCACCCAACGCCAGGCCTAAGCCCAACCACCATTGGGGGATAAGCTAATCGTACTAAATAGTACAAATGAGATTGTTCGATTTCATACAAATTAGCCAAAAGTTACGAATTGCCGTGGGATCGCATTTAATAATTCAGTGTATAGTGATACAAAACTGTAATGTAATCAAAATCTGCCTGGAACTGGAGCAGCTGTGCATTTATCTGACAATAATGGCACACCTTACATTGTTCAAGCAGCCAATCAGTTTCTAGAATTCAACTGCTCTGTAGTGTAAATATACAGTGCCAAGTAATTTTTTTGTGAACCCCTTAAAGAATCTGTGAAAATTGGGAATAATTTTAACAAGATCATGTAAAATTCATGTTCGCTAAGGATACTTGCGTGTTTCCCAGAAGACAAATTAAGTACAATTTACCTTGATCTTTAAGTTCAGTTTTCATCCATCAAGTTTTTTTTTCTGGAGCATCAGTAAACATTTTAACCTTTTTGTATTGGTTTTGTTTGTCCCTTAATTGTCTTCCGTGTGAAAAGATGGATCTCACAATCATAGTCAATCCTGGAAAGGGTTCAAATATCCAAAATATGCTGGAAAACAAGAATCTGCAGGACCTGGAGGCTTTTTCTGATGAACAGCAGGCAGTTTAACTGTTCAGAGCAAACAATAGACTCATGAACAACCAGATCATCAGGTAACTGCCAATGGTAACCACACAGTATTGAATACCAGAGGTTCATAAACTTGTGCAGTTGGTTATGTGAATAATTTCAGCTACTGTTTTGTTGTGTGTGCTATTATGTACGCATCATTTATTTAAAATATAAATATATATATATCTTATTTGTTTAAATCATTTTCACTGATTCTGCAAGGGGTTCACAAACTTTCACTCGCCACTGTGTGTAGTTTTATAAACTAATTTCAAGAGGATCGCGTGCAATGACTGATCGCAGCTGGTCCTACATCAACAATCATCGATAAACCAATCAGATAAATCAAAGCCTTCAATAAATAGTCCAGTTTTTCTTACTTCCCTTATTTTCATTTTTGAAGACTCCCCCATCCACCCTATCTCTCCCATTCCTCCTTTACCAGTGTAAACTTACAGCAACAGGCTTCCGCGTTACCATGAGCACCATTATTCTTCAAAATTATTCAGAAACAATTCATTACTTTATCAAGTGTAAATACAGACAATCTGTACTTTAGAGATGTTGTTTTGTTTTGTTTTTATGCTTAAAGATATGAGGAATTTGGGGCATGTTGGGATATGTACAACACACCCATATAAACCATCTTTTGTACTGCCTAAATAGTAACCGCAGTCGTTTCAGCAAATAATGTTACAAGACCTGATGTGTGCGTAAGTGCACCTTTTAATTGAAATATCCGACAAGTCAGATTAGGTAGAGCAGTTTTTCCTTGCAAGGCTGCCCGACCCTGCAAATATAACGCCCTGACAAATTTCAGTCAATTTAGCTAAACCTGCTTACCTCATTAGCTCAGACACATTCACTCAGCAAAAGGGAGCAGGATATGAATATATAAGCCTCTGAACTTTATATTGGAGTCAATGACATGATGCTCGTTGTACAAAACAAAAAAAAAACAGCAGTTGATTCACAAATGAAATCGAAAAGACCTGACCTGCTGAGTTAATCTGCTATATTGTACATGTTTTGAATTTCTGAATGAATATTTGGTGTTATATTTCGATAGCGACATAAAGTGAAAAAGCTGCTACTGCACAACTCGGAACCCGTAAAAGAGAATAGACGTGTTATTGGGCACTGGGACTGAGCAAATTGTGTGTAAACATACACTTGGGCATATTCCTACAGATTGGCACATTGGACGCTGTTTAAGCACAGTGTATGAAAGTTTATATTTTTGGCAATTTCAGTAGTTTATTTTAACATAAATTATAGCACGTTTCATAACTTTACTTTTTTTTCCAATTAGTGACTAAGTTATATGAATTCTTACAATTTTATTTGTACAAAAACATAATAATTTGAAAAAAGTCGAAGGGCCACCTCTAACCCTAGAATACAAACACATCATACACAAATGTTTGGCATAATCATACATTTTTGCACATAATACAAAATACTGCACTATATAATAAAATAAATATGTTAACATTAAATACAATTGAAGTCAAAATTATTAGTCCTGTGAATTTTTATTTCCCAATATTTTCCAAAGGATTTTTTTTTACAGTATTTCATATAATATGTTGTTTTTCTGGAGAAAGTCTTGTGTTTTATTTTGGCTAGAATAAAAGCAGTTTTTCATTTTAAGTTCAATATTATTAGCTCTCTTAAGCCATTTTTTTGGCTACAGAACAAATCACTGTTACGCATGTTTCCATTCAAAAATGCTAATTAAAATTACATGCAAAACTTGAATATCGCGAGTCAAAGAGAACAAAATCGTCACTTCCTGATTATCTGGCGCTAAATATCTACAGTAAAAATGGAATTTGCTGTGGTAGGAGAAGATGCATGAATCTTTTCTTTATTTAATAAATGACTTGCATCAGTGACACGCAATGAACACGTGGTGACATTTGAAGCCATAAGACGCAGAACGCAGATGCTCTTCTGGTGGTAATTAATTCTGGAGTTAATTAATAATATAATAACACTAATACTGAAATGGTTACAGCATTTTAGAATGACCAAAACGACATTTCAGATGTTTTACAATGTGCTCAGCCTGCTAGTCTATTCACATACTTTTTTATCATCACATGATCTCTTAAAACAAAATCACATGACCTTTTTTTAATGGGCAAACTGGAATTTAAGTAAAAGTGTTTCTATAGTAGTTTATGCACATTTTTTCTCATCAATTAAAAAATGTATCCTACTCATTTATGCGTATATGTTTATGCGCATTTTGGTGTGTCCATCAGCCATTTTTTATGTGCATATCCAAAATGCGCATTTAAAATAGGTGGATGGAAACATAGCTAATGACCTGCCTAATTACACACAACTTGCCTAGTTAAGTGCAAGTGTAGTACACTGTAAAAAAATGCTGGGTTCCACACAATTTAACTTGTTTTCACAAATTTAAGTAGATTAAACATAAAACAAATAGGTTGTCCTGAAAAGCCTTAAGAATTGTGTTGTTTCAGCTCATTTGAAATAAGTAGTTTGAACAAGCAGCAAAAAATAATGTTTTGAGTGTACAATCATGCTCCACTCGACACTTTTATTCGGTTTAATTGGTCAATAACGATATCAAGATAATCGTTCAGCGATTAATTAGGGTTGGGCCGATAGACGATGCCATCGTCCATCGCCGATGGCCGATAGACAACACGATGCTAAGCAGGCATCGCCAATCCTCCGCTCCCGTCGCAAACCCGCTTGCGAAAATACACACTTAAGCCCCGTTTACACTAATAGGTCTGAGTTTTAAAATGGCATTTTAGAACAAAAATGATCTACATCCACACTGTGTTTTACCTAGCATTTCTGAACAGCCCTCCGTCAGCTAAAAACGCACATCACGTGACCACACACAGACACAGACACACACACTGTCATGCGCTCGTCTGAGCTCCAGAGAGCACTGCATGTCGGACAGGTCATCAAGAATGTACCGCTGGATCGCGTCTCACTATAGTTGTTAAACGTGATAATTAAGTAATCTTAATCGACTCTTCGGTCTTTTGAATCCATCAGGTAACGTGTCACAGCATCAGTACACTGCTTCAATCTTTCACTTTCACACTTGTACTTAGTAATTTTAGTCAAAACCTCAGATACTGTTGGTTGGGCACCTTTTTTACCGACCAAGTGGACGACACAGATCACTCTGCCTATTCAAGTCCTGCGGAAAAAATGATTGACAGGTGGTAATTTGCGTGTAACTTATCTTTATTTATTTATTATTTGTGTATGTGTAAAAGAAAGACCATGCTGGTCAGGTAGTTAAAACAGTAGGCTACAAATAATTAATTTGTTATTAATTAATTATTAATAAATTAATTCACCCCAGCCTGTGAGGACGATGCCATCGTCCATCGCGATGTTTCACATTAGACATCGTACGATGCCAAATTGATCAACATCGCCCAACACTAGCTATAATGTTTGTGTAGCTTTTCATCTACAGCTGTAGTAAAAGCTTCTAGTGAAATTCATTCATTTATTTACCTTCAGCTTAGTCTTTATTTCAAAGAACGCCACGGCGAAGTGAACCGGCAACTATTCCAGCATATTGGGAAACACCTATACACACTCATTCACACTCATACACTTTGGACAATGTTGTTTATTCAATTCACCTATAGCGCATGTCTTTGGACTGTGAGGGCAACCGGAGCACCCAGAGGAAACCCACATTAACACGAGGAGAACATGCAAACTCCACGCCAGCTGGCCCAGCCGGTACTCGAACCAGTGACCTTCTTGCTGTGAGGCGACAGTGCTAACCACTGCGCCACCCCTTCAAGTGAAACAAGAACATATAATTCTATAAACGTCTTTTTACTCCAAGCTTAACTCCTAACTACAGTCGAGTGTTTAAACTAAATACTTCAGCCATTCACTTTAATGTATTTAAGGAGAAGTTGATGAATTAACATGTTATAACAGCTCCAAACTCTCCTCAGCAGTGCAGATTAACATGACGATTCACATCACCCGGCATAGATGATCATTATCAAGCTGATTAATTGACGTAGTACATGTTCTTACACATATTAGAGAATCAGAATGTCAGATATTTCACTATATAATTAGTACATTTGTTAATATGTGCAGAAAATTAAAATAAAAAACTATACTAAAATGAATCAACAGGGCTGTGTTGTTGTGATAAACTTGACACTTCACTGTGGAAACTTTAAAATGATGCAAGGATATCTTGATCATGTATGATCACTCTTATTTTCCATAGACCAGCTCTGTAAAATGAAAAACCAATCCAATCTCACAGGAAAACAACTATTTTATGTTTAAGCAAATTAGTGACTAATACATATGGATGGAGACTGAAATTGTATAAATTCATGCAAATTAGCCACTGATCTGCCAAAATATAAATTAATTACAAAGCGCCACAGGAACAAGCAGCTGTAGAAGTGATGCAGGATTACTTTCACACAAAACAAATACAATTCCACTCCATTCTGGACCCGAATGGATGTTTGTGGACGTTTGCCAAAGTTGAACCGTACTGAGAAGCCAGTCCTAGACCAGCACTTAAAGCCCATCTCCTTTAAGGAGCAACACTGCACAATTTCTCTGATCAGTAATGGCTTTGTTTTCCGGGAGATGTCCGAATGGAAAAATCAATGTGTTGATCTGTTTTGAGGTGTAGAAGCTGAGAAGGACTCGCTTTCATGATAGCAACACGGCTATAAAGAGCTCTTGAAAAAGCGGACGAGGAACAGACCCCTGCGCTATTTTCAAACACACATATATTCATTCATTTTCTTCGGCTTAGTCCTTTTATTCAACAGGGATCGCCACAGCAGAATGAACCGCCAACTTATCCAGCATATGTTTTACACTACAGATGGCAGTCCAGCTACAACCCAGTATTGGGAAGCATCCATACACATTCATTCACACACATACACTACGGCCATTTTAGTTTATTCAATTCACCTATACCAAATGTCTTTGGATTGTGGGGGAAACCGGAGCACCTGGAGGAAACCCATATGAACATGGGGAGAACATGCAAACTCCACACAGAAATGCCAACTGGCCAAGCCAGGACTCGAACCAGCAACCTTCTTGCTGTGAGGCGACAGCGCTAACCACTGAGCCAGCATGTCACCAAACACATATATACAAAAATCAAAAAAGAAACATTCTTTATAATCCTCATACCATTATATGGGTTAAAAATACATAGGAAACAAGCTTTAGGTCCTACAACAGCCACATGCGGCCATTTGTTACTTCTGGCTAAATGACTTGCTGCCTCAGAGGATCATTCACACAATATGAACCCTTTGTAACTCAGTGACAAGCTCGCATTGGCTTCTTTTTGTTTTTCGTCAAATGTCAATGACGAATGATTGCTGACATTTGTCGTCCCTGATTCCAGCATGGGATAGATGTGCTGATGGATATAACTGATTATCATGGACTGTGTGCGCGCTGTTATCAGAAGCAAACATGCGAGAGATCTTCATCAACATTACTTACAATTAGCACAATTAATGGGTGCGTATCTTGATTTCTCATATACACCAACTCGGAAGCGATTTCACACAAGATATTCAACGGTAAGCAGCGGGAAGGAGATTTTATGTAGTTATATTTGGGTTCTCGTGATTTAAGTATTGAAAATCCCTTCTGAAATTGATGTTTTGTACATTTTGTACAACCGAAAGCTACATAATTGTTGCAAAGTTGCTTCTTTGGCGATTCACAACAGATTTAAAGGAATGTGAAATGACCAGTAAGCAGAGATGAGGGACTCGAGTCACATGACTTGACTCGAGTCAAACTTAAGTCGCAAAATGTAGGAGGCTTGCTTGACAAATATCCAAAAAAGACTCGACTTGACTTGGACTTGACTGTCATGACTTGAGACTTGACTTGAACTTGAGTTAATGACTCGAAATAACTTGTTTTTGTTAAATACATAACAGTTTGTTATATATTGTGCATTACATATAGAACCGAAAGTAAGTCACGCATGCGCAATATGCTAATTGGTTCTCAGATCGCTCTGAAAGATAGGTTCTCTGTACTGTCCGAATAAAGCACTGCAACCGATTCATGACTCGAATTGATGTTTTTTTAAAGTAAGTGGGTAACTCGGGATATTGTTTTGGGATATGATTCAGAGGGAGTGCCAGGCAAGTTAAAAGGTAAGTAGCTTTAAGTAAATTGTGGACTAGTGTTTACTGGAAATGCAAACCATTTTTAAAAGAACCAGTTGGATTTACTGAACTATCAATCGGTTCATTAAGAAGAACCACTTTAAACGATTCATTAGATTCATTAGAATAATTCATTTGCTATTCGGCCATCAGATGAAGAACGTGGGGACGGAAAATTGAAGGCGCTCCGCCAAAGATAATTAAGTTTGAGTTTAAAAATTACTAGCAAGATGACGTCAAGAAGAAAAAAAACAGCAACATGCAAAGCATTCAACTCGAAAATCAGCGACTCAACTATCATCACTTCTAATTTCATTTGACACATCAAATCACGACAAAAAAGTAAGCTACGAAGTTCTGCTGTTTTTAGCTTGCGTCTCAGCTAATTAAAGTTTATACTATTTGTATAGTCCAGTCAGTGCTTCCCACATGTAGACTTTTACTTGGGGGGGCCACCCACGTACATTAATGTCCACCCAAGTATATTTAGTGACACGTTTTTTTGTGCAGTTTATTTATAAACTAATTTCGAGAGGAGCATGCGCTTATTTTTGGCAGCAGCTGATCCTCGTTAGCTAACTCACAATCCATCAATCAGACGATTCCTAAACCACTATAAATAAACAAAGAACCTTAGCCATTTTCGTCTTGAAGAATCCCCTTTCCACCCCTATTCCTCCCCTTTCCTTATCAGGGCAGCACGGAGGTCCAATGATTAGCATCATTGCCTCACAGCAAGAACGTCACTGGCTCAGACCTTACCTGGCCAGGTCGGCATTTCTATGCAGAGTTTGCATGTTCTCCCCGTGTTTGCGTGGGTTTTGCCCGGGCACTCTGGTTTCCTCCCACAGACCAAAACATGTAACGTAAATAAATTGACAAATTAAATCGTCATAGGCAAGCAATGAATTCGGCATACAATCTCCATAGCCAATTCATAATCAAGCAGGGGAGTTCTCGAGACCTACCTGAGCTCAGACTCCCCTCTCGCCCTGGAACGGGAGGGAACCCCGTGCTCGAGGATCTCACAAGCTCAGGGCTCTCTCCCGGGACAGCATGCCAAACACGCTTTATAATCATCGGCAAGTGCGAACTCTTGAAACTATTATTATCATCCTTTTGCATTATTTTGTATCCGCCTAGCATAACCAAAACATCCGCGATCGATTAAGTAGTATTCAAAATCCTCTCTCGTTTCGTTCTGTGACACACAGTCTCATGTTCTCTGCAGACACACAGAGACGCTGGCCGGGGGTTTCTTAAAACTCCTAAAATTTTTTCTAAAATTCTGCCTTAACTTTCTAAAGCTAAGATTAATCGTATGCGTTTTTGCATCACCTTTTAACTTTCGCTTGTCTTTGCAGCTGACTGCGGACGTACTCGTTCGATTAATAGTATGTTTTAATGGCTTTGAAGTAAGCACACACATTCCCCTAAGCAGAAAGCCATTTGATATCTAAAATTGCAAAAGAAATTGCAGAATATCGGATTGAATTTGAGTGACTTGCTAGACCAAGCTACGACTTGACTTGACATGAATTGAAATAAGCAGTGACTCAGCTTGACTTGAGTTTAGTCGGAAAAAATTGACTTGACTTGCCTGAGATTTGAAGGTTATGGCTTGAGACGTACTTGTGACCTGCACATTTGACTTACTCTCACCTCTGCCAGTAAGTGGCTCCAAAGCTTGTTCGGTTTTCTCCGAAACAAATAAAGAGACTGGCAATGTCTTATTACGTTGGTTCACACACACAGGAGGCGCTAAAAAGGTCAAATGTTCTCAGAAGCATTTTCAGATTTCTGAGCAGCAGAGAAAGATGACGGTGTCAACATTTTGTTACACATTTAAAGAAGTACTGCAGAAATTCGGAAATTAACTGATGTTTTATAAACAAATTTCAGGAGGAGCATGCACAGATTTTTGTAACACATCATTAACAATCATTCTATTATCAATCAGCATTAGACCAAACCCCCATAAATACCAAACTCGTCCTACCTGCATTATCTCACGACTTGATTCCCTCCACCACCTCGACACCTCACCTCTTAAACACTATCGGTCACACATTATTGTGTTGGTCCGTTTGTTGAATTTAAGTTGCATTGCATCTACATGCCAACTAATTCTCATTAGATTATAAGTAGACTGTTAGGTTAGGGTTAGTGTAAGTTGACATGTACTTGCAGAGTTTCTTATAGTCAGTTAAATGTCTGTTGAAGGAACATATCAACAGATATTAAGCAGACAGTCTACTAATACTCAAATGGA
Organism: Danio aesculapii; assembly: GCF_903798145.1. Lineage (NCBI taxonomy): Eukaryota > Metazoa > Chordata > Actinopteri > Cypriniformes > Danionidae > Danio > Danio aesculapii. The sequence goes on along the minus strand of NC_079456.1, from coordinate 24,892,322 downwards.
CCATCAAAATAAAGTGTCTAAAATAATCACTATCTTCTCGAACCCCGATGCCTCTCCCTTTCCTGATAATGGGAATAACGTGAGTTGGGGTGTCTTCCCGAGCTCAGAGCCCTCTCCCTGGATAGCATGCTAAATATGCTTTATTCTTTAAACATCTGTAAGTGTGAACTTTTAAAATTGCAGATAAACTGTTAAACTATTTATTTATTTATTTATTTTGCATTTAGCCAAATTTTGAATCTAATCATTGTTTTATTTAAATATATATTTAAATATGGCTAAAAATATTGGTGAAAGCAAGTAGGCCATTTATATCTTTTGTTGTTGTATTTTTTATTGTTGAACCATGTTGTATGGGATTCTTGCTGAACAAACTTTGCTCCAGCTCCAGAGGTAAGTTTACTTTGGAAAAGCCATCCATATGAAATATCACATCACATACACTGTATGTGATGCTTATAATATATAACATATCCAGTGGGGGAAATAAGTATTGAACACGTCACCATTTTTCTCACAAAACATATTTCTAAAGGTGTCGTTGACTTGAAATATTCACCAGATGTTGATAACAACCAAAGAAATCCTTATATGCAAAGACAACTAAATCTAATTAGTTTACAAATTAAGTCATGTGTAATAAAATGAAATGTCACAGGGAAAAAGTATTGAACACATGAAGAAAGGCAGTGAATGTCTAGACAGCAGCTGAAATCTCTCGGTAGTTCTTCAGAAACTCTCTTCCCTTCGTCATTGTAATTAATATTCGCTGCTTCAGTCCATCATCTATAATAGCAGGATGATGAAGATGAAGACATTTCAGCAAGACAATGATGCAAAACACAGCCAAGGACACTCTTAAATGCTTTCAGAGAAAGAAAACCAAGCTGTAGAATGGCATAACCAATCACCTGACTTGAATCCAAGAAAATACAAATTAAAGATCAGATTTGATAGACGAGACCCACACAACCATCAAGATTTTTACACTGTTGGAGTCACTCCTGAGCAATTCATGTGTCATTTCATTGTGTCATTTCATTGTTATTACACAACTAAACTAAAAATTGCAGATTTTTTGTTTTGTTTTATTTTTATGTTTGTATTGTTTGGGTTTTTACTCAAATCTGGTTCAACTCCTTGTCAACAGCTCCTTTAGAAATATTATTAAAAGGAAAAAACATGACATGTTCAATACTTATTTTCCCAGTTGTATATACAAGTTGAACACCACTGTTTTCACAATATTCAATGTTTACATACGTGTAAAGGGTTATTTAGCGTAATATGGTCTACATATGCACCTATTGAACAAACTTTTGAATGGGATCATGGCGGAATATCCAACGCAATCTCATGGCAAGTCATCACATTTTGATTTAGTCACTAATGAATGAATTAATTCACGTCACGGTGGTGCAGTGGGTAGCACAATCACCTCACAGCAAGATGGTTGCTGGTTCGAACCTCGGCTGGGTCAGTTGGAATTTCTGTGTGGAGTTTGCATGTTCTCCCCGTGTTTCCATGGGTTTCCTCCGTGTGCTCCCCCACAGTCCAAAGACATGCGGTATAAGTAAATTCATTCATTCATTTTCTTTTCGCTTAGTCCCTTTATTAATTCAGAATCACCACAGTGGAATGAACCGCCAACTCATCTAGCACATTTTTAATGCAGCGGATGCCCTTCCAGCCGCAACCCATCTCTGGGAAACACCCTACACTCTCATTCACACTCATACACTACAGACAATTTAGCGTACCCATTTCACCTGTACCACATGTCTTTGGACTGGGGGGGGGAAACTGGAGACGCCAACTGACTCAGCCGAGGCTCGAACCAGCGACCTACTGCGCCACTGTGTCGCCCCTATAAGTGAATTGGGTAAGTTAAAATTGACCGTAGTGTATGTGTGTGAATGAGTGTGTATGGATGTTTCCCAGGGATGGGTTGCAGCTGGAAGGGCATCCACTGTGTAAAACACATGCTAGATAAGTTGGCGGTTCATTCCGCTGTGGTGACCCCAGATTAATAAAGGGACTAAGCCGAAAAGAATGAATAAATGAATTAAATTGTATGAATACAAATTAGCCACTTTTCTGACAATACGTAAAATAGTAATGTTTCATCATGAGATCGGACTGGAATATCCTGTGATGTCCACTTCGCAGGGCACTACAGCTGATAGGAAAAAAACTCCTGATGCGTTAAGAGAAATTTACTAAATATGAAAGGGGGGTCCCAATGACCAGAAGAATAGAGAATCCCTGTAACCCTGCAGAAGGGTCCATTTATTGGTCATAAACATTTGAATCATTATGTGCCTCAAAAGGTATAAATATAATAATAATAATAATTCATTACATTTATATTGCGCTTTTCTAGACACTCAAAGCGCTTTACACATTGGGGGAATCCCCAGCCATATTGCGCCAGACCGCACACCACACACCAGCTGATTGATGAAGAGGAGTCAGAGTGATGAAGCTAATTATGATATGGGGATGGTTAGGAGGCCATGATGGACAAAGGCCAGTGGGCAAATTTGGCCAGGATGTAAAACCCCTACTCTTTTTCGAAGAACATCCTGGGATTTTTAACGACCACAGTCGTGGTCCTCAGTTTCTGTCTCAGTTTAATGTCTCAGGACCTCAGTTTAATGTCTCATCCGAAATACGGCGCTCACTGAAAAGTAGAGTCCCTGTCACTATACTGGGGCATTAGCACCCTGCTGGCCTCACTAACACCATTTCGGACAGCAATCCTGCTTTCCCATGTGGTCTCCCATCGGGCGTATATATATATTTTTTAAACTGCGTCTAGCTTCTGTATGGGGACACGTTTTGAACATTTGCGCATTTATGCTTGAGTAGGAAAAAATGATCCACACTGCAAAGTTAAAAGATATACAACATTACACAACCAGTTAATCATTTATAAATGCTGAATATTCATAAATATTGAATGAATATTCATTTCAATCTGACTCCAATCTTTTATATAACCTGCATCTCCACTGACGACTGTCGTTATACAACAACATGCGCATTACAAATGAAATGCCCTCACATTCAGGACATTAAAAATCGCACCGTTGCTCATCACACCGAGAAATATGCTAAAAAACGGTTCATATTTCAAAGATTTTGTTGGCACAGTGGTTCAAACACTTCAAGCTGGCATTAATTTTTCATTGTGCTTTGGATTGATTTAGTGGTCCACAGAGTCCGTGCCAAAGCGACAAACCCTGACCATTTCTGTTTACAGTCAATTCATAATTTATGGCGCTTCGTATTAATGTGAACCCGAGATCATGGAGCTCTTTGAGTCCGCCACGAACAATAACATTTACGGACAAAAAACCCTCACAATATGCTAATATTTTGCTTACGACACATGTTCTGATATACTCGACTGCTCTGCTTTGAAAAATCCCAAAAGGAGGAACCCCTGCTGTTCTCAGCTGTCATTTATCTCATCGGAAAAGCATAATCTCAGAAAGAAAAAAAAAGAAAAAGCGTGTTGGCTGATTGCTGGAGGATCTTAGAGCTTTACATCTCACTTCCCATGACACTCTGTTGGTAGGAGCGTATGGAAACAGCAAACCCCTCAACAAATTCAAGCTGTCAGCTGGAGCGAGACTCCAGGGTTGACTGCTTCCAGAGCGTGTGTAATATAAGCAGATAGACGGCCGCCGTGTCAATCTAGTGTGAACTTCCGGCAGGCATCAGGGCTTCCCTTGAGGTGTGTAGGTGGTCTCTAATGTCCACAGCTTTCATTATGCGGTCGGGAGGGATTTCGCTTTAGCTCGATGAGAAGCGAGATGTAGGAACCGTATCGAGAACAGTTCAAACGAGTTCAGTCGTGCGCTAAATGTCATAAAAAATGTATCAAATTAATGATTTTCTAAAGGAACTGGAGTAAACAAGGGAGTGCTGCTTCAACTTTCTTTAAGTAAACTTCCACATATTTCATATTCCCACTAGTTAGTCTACTTTTCCAAAAATGCGTCAAGTTTACTAGAATTTTTTAATTTAATTGTTAAACTATGTTAACCACTAATTAATGATGATTATGCTACACTAATTATAGTTTAACCACAGTCGGCTATTTGTAATATGACTGTGGTTATACAAATGATAGGCCTATACCAGGGGCGTTGCTAGACATAAAGTTTTACTGGGGCACGCACCCCTTCCTACCCACAAAGAAAAAATAAATAAATAAAAATTTTATATATATATATATATATATATATATATATATATATATATATATATATATATATATATATAATGTATGTAATGTTAAGACACAACTGGAGTGATGCTAAGGTCATTTAGGAATCTTTTGCATAAACATTAATTTCATTTGAATTATATACCCAATTATATGCCCTATACCCATTTACTGTATAAACAATGGTTCATTTCCACAATGCTACTAGTAGCATGACCGGCCATTTAATTATTAATTAGGGGCTTGTGGCAAAAATTATTAATGGGGGCTTGTGGCAAAAAGGCCACAGGTTGCATCAGACTACATAGCTAAAAAGAATCACGTAGCCTAACATCAAACTGAACATGAAAATTTAAAGTGGAAAGCCTACAAAAAAGGATCTTCTTGTTTCCACTTACATATTGATTATTAACTATAAAAACACACATATTCACATGTAACCAAAGTCTTCTTGCTTGATAATTCTGTCTTTGATAAAAATGTTGTTTAGTTTTAGTTCTAGTTTACATAGTTTAAAATGATATTTTAAGATGCAAAGATTTAAACATATGTATGAATTGTCTTTATTTTATGTAAAATATACTTTTTTGATCTTTGTTTTGAAAAATCATTTGCTTATTGATTGTAATTAAAAAAAATAATAATATGACAAGTATATGAAAAGAGTCATGAAAACAAATGTTTTATGTTACTTTTACTAATATTAAGGAGTTTATCAGGTTTCAAAGTTTAACTTTTATATTTTTAGCCATTTCTACGGTGGCTGAGAGAGCTTAACTTGCTGTAATTTAAGAAAAACTAATGCAAATAAGAGAAGATCTTCATCAGTTTGACAGCAAACATGTTGCAAATCCTCACAATGCAAACACATTAAGAAAACGTGCTGCATTTTCTCACAACACATGAAAATAGCACAGAACACAATGGAAATGTTTCAAGGGGACTTAAATATGTGACGGACCCTGCTATTTATGGTCAGAGTTGGGTGCAACGCATTCCACAGTAACACATTACCAGGGCTTAATTTGTGCTGGAACACACCAGATCCGGATTCGGCACCTCTGAAATCTGATCCGGCACCTCATTTTACCGATCCCCCTCCTCAACTTCCCTCCTCCCCGTCTGCTGTTCACTTTCACTTTCTTTCGCAATTCCCCAACCCTCTTGTCTTTCATCAGCGGCAACTCCCTGCCCCGCTCTTTACCTTCGACACCCATCCGCCATCCAACGCTCCACCATAAACCACACCATATCCCCCCCCCACCCCACTACCCACCCCCCTACCCCCCCCCTCTTCACTGACGTGAGCGACACCGCTACATCCTCGCGTAACATGCCGAAACCGTTAGCCTTATCTGTAGTTTATTAAGAATGAAACGCCTGAAATTACATGAAACTCTGGAGGAAATGCACATAGCGTGGCAATGATGCAATGATGTTAATCAAATTATGTGCTATAACATGTACAACAGGATCATGAAAGGAACATTCAGCAATTCGTGTAAACCCCTTCATCATATTGTCTTATTCAGATTAAGGCAAATAATTCGATTACTGATGTCCATGTAAAGTAGTCATTATCTATCTCCCCTGCGTCTGGGTTTGTGTTGCCTCTGTGAAAATCAGCTGTAGTGCACATACTGAAACTCCCCTTTTCATGCAAAACGTTCCCTCTTTCGCAATTCGACAATCCCACCTAAGCAAAGCTGGACTCACCCACTTTCCTGCCTTTTTTTCAAACAAGAGGTGTGAAAACACCAAGCTGAGTCGGGGGGAGGGGGTGGGGTGGTAGTGGGTTCATGACCCTAAAAATGGCAGCGCATTAAGCTCTCCCAGCAACCATACAGTTGGACTGATGTAAGTTGAAATGACTGGAAACGTTACTAGAAAAGCTACAATTTTTACACTGATCATTGTTATTGATAATTTTAGTTAAATGTACTGTGATAAGTCCAAGAAATGTGCAGTATTTGAGAACTAATATCAGATTTATTTATTTTCATAAAGTATAATCAACTCCTCCTACTCCAAGAGCACATTTATATCTATGTACAAATGCTATCCATCCATCTTCTTGAGTAGCACTTATATCTCTTCCCTCTTCTGTCACGGACACTTTCCTCTCCTTTCCCTCACTTTTCCTCAGAATCACCTTTTCCTGAGGTTGGCTGTTGCAGGAGCACTTGATTAATTTCCTCATCTACTTCAGATACAGTTCCACACACAGTCAAAGAGCCTTATTCCAGCCTTTTCTCCATTTCTCCAAATGCATTATTATTCACGGCAACCTTTTGTTTCGTGAGGTCGGGCTCCAGAGGTGCAGACAGGGGTACTAAGCTCGCCATCTTTCCTCTCCAGCCTCTCCTCCACTCTTGCGGATAATGAAGTCAACTGTTTGAAAAGGAAATGGCACCATTCTTGGTTTTATGATAATTGGCCCATCTGTCATTCCATAAATAAAGCGGATCAGCTCAATGTGTTAGGAGCGAGCGCTGGTGGGAAGCGGGGCAGGGCGCATCCAGGAATGACAGGAAAAACAAATGACTTCCTCCGCTCGGCAGGCGCTAGTTTTTCAGGCATGAACATGGCGAATGCGTCAGTGAGAGGCGGCTGTTTTTGAACACATCTTACCCTGCGTTAGGAGATCACAATAACTGAATGAGCGTTCTAGTAGTACTGTGTGTAGTTGTGTTCATACTACAATATTTGAAACATTTTGATAAAATGCTCTTGGTTAGCACTGTCGCCTCACAGCAAGAAGGTCGCTGGTTCGAGTCCCGGCTGGACAAAATGGCATTTCTGTGTTGGGTTTGCATGTTCTCCCAGTGTTCGTGTGGGTTTCCTCTGTGTGCTCCAGTTTGACATGCGCTATAGGTAAATTGGGTAAACAAAATTGGCTGTGGTGTATGAGTGTGTGTGAGAATGAGAGAATGTATGGGTGTTTCCCAGCACGGTGCTGGTTTACAGCTGGAAGGGCATCCTCTGTGTAAAACATGCCAGAGTAGTTGATGGTTCATTCAACTGTGGCAAGTCCTGATAAATCAGGGACTAAGCCGAAGAAAAATGAATGAATGAAGTTTCTTAATTTGCCAGTCCACAATAATGAATACTATAGTAATCAACAATAAATACTATTGTTTTTGAAGCATACTATAGTAAAAATGTATATATTATAGTATTTACAACACTTTGTTAATGTATAATACAGCATAATGTAATATTATGGCCCGTTTCCACTGAGTGGTACGGTACGGTACTGTTGGGTGCGCTTTTATGGCCATTTCCACTGTCAAAAGGTACGAGCCCGTACCACTTTTTGGGTACCCTTTGCAAAGGGTACTTAGCATGACTTAAGGGTACCAAAAGGCGTAGCTAGATGTGCAGCTGAATGCTATTGGTTTACAGAAATATGTCACTCGCGCATAGACATACACCGTATTACTACGTATATAAATATAATAGCAAGACATGGTCGACCTGAGCTCTAACAAACCTTGTCGTTGTCTTGATGTACAGCAACAAAGCCAAGAGAATAAAATCTGCCGTGTCCTGTTGTTGTTTTACGAGCCCGTCTAAAAGTGCGAGCAGTTTCACTTTCTCCAGAGAACTCACGTGCACAGCTATATACGAAATAACGAACTTCATGAGCTGATGATAATAACGTGCGCATGATGAAGTGCTTCTGACATCCGACATACACGAGAGTGAAGCGCGAAAAAACAAAGGAGAAGCTGGAAAAAACAAAGCAAATGATTCTTTCAGCAACCTAAAACATGAACAAGCCGCCATGTTTAACTATTATTGTTACCTTTTGGACTATTATGAACTTGGATTGAAGGAATTACTTTCTAGCAGAGGTTACATGTGCTGCTGAAGATTAAAGATACTGATGAGAGGTTTACACAGACTGTGGGCTATATGTTGCGTGTTGTTTTTGAATCCAAATAAGGACTAAATGTATGTTGTGTGTAGTTTATCTATAAGTGGTAACATATCGGAGACTGTAATGTTTGTATGTGTTCATATATGTTGCATTTATTTATTTATTTTACATAACTGCAGACCATAAAGTAGGCTGTTTCACACTATCATTGATCTGCAGTTATAATCAAATCCTGTTCATAGAAAGATTAGTAATGAACATTTATAAACAAGTATTTATGTGTACAGCATGTTTTGTGAGAAGTGCCAATGGTACCCTTTTGGCAGTGGAAACACAAGCCTGATGAAGGTGTACTGTACCAACCCGTACCATACTGTACTGTCCCAGTCAGTGGTAATGGGCCATTAAAGACAAAGTATGTAAATTTTGCCTCTATAGATTGCATATTCACAATAAATAAAGGCATCATTTCATGGGGGTTGTGGTCTTTAATACATCCTATTGCATTCTGAAAAAGCATGTTAATGGATGAGATAAAGTATTCAACACTTATTACCATGGTAGTATCAAGCAGAATAAGGCTAAACGCTGTCGAAGTGAAACGAGAGCACTGAAGAAATCGTAATTTACTCCAGTTTAACGACTCATCTGAAAGATGGTTCTCACAGACAGTATAGAATCCCTGTCACTATATTGGGGCGCTAGGACCTACAAAGATCACAGGGTGAACACCTCCCGCTGTCCTCACTACCGCTGCTTCCAATTCAATTCATCTTTATTTCTATAGCACTTTTATAATGTAGATTGTGTCAAAGTAGCTTACTATAGAAGTTCTAGTGAATTGAAACAAGTCAGTTCAGATTTCCTAGCTGAAGTTCGGTTTAGGTCAGTTCAGTGTGGTTTAAATTTCACTGCTGAAAGTCCAAACACTTCAGAGCAAATCCATCGATGGTCAGCTCTACAAGTCCCAAACCAAGCAAGCCAGTGCCGACAGTGGCGAGGAACAAACTTCACCAGTTGACGAAAGTGAAGAAAAAAAAAACCCTTGAGAGAAACCAGGCTTAGTTGGGCATGACCATTTCTCCTCTGGCCAAACTTCCTGTGCTTCCAGCCAATAATATCCAGCTGCAGACCCACACATTTCAGGACTAGTTTCAGAGCACTTGATCCATGGACTTCCACTGTGAGTAGATAGACTATGGCTAGAAGTGTTACATCTGCAGATACTGAAATGTGCAGATAATTATAGCATTATTGTTGTGATGCTGTACTAAATTAAATACACATTTCCATTACTTTAAGAGGTAGGTTTAAGTTTGTGGTGGGTGTAGACTTTAATAAAACAAAACAAGTTACTGTAAAGGGTGGATTTATGGTTGGAACAGGTGTAGACCTCAATAAAACACAACAGGTTACTGTAGGGGTTAGGTTTAGGGTTGTGGTACAGTAGGCACAGAAGCTAATAAAACAGGTTACTGTAAAGGATAGGTATGTGGTAGGGCAGGTGTATGCATTATTATAACACAACAGGTTCCTGCGAAGGATTGATTTAGGGTTGTGGTGGGTGTAGATGGTAATAAAACACAACAGGTTACTGTCAAGTGTAGGTATGTGGTAGGGTAGGTGTAGTTATTAAAACAAGTTTAAAAAAAACATGAACTAAAATGTTATGGTTCATTATCGTGATCAAAATTAACAAATAATTAGTAATTTTAAAAAAACAAATGGTGTATTTGTAGTATTTCATGTGGTGGTAATAAATATTGTACATAGAAGTCATGTCAGTTTTTTGGGAAACTTTTCATTTAACAATACAAAACTATGACTGATCTGTCATTACAGTTCAGCCGGGTCTGGTTCAAGTGGTCTGGATCTATCGCTGGATATATCAGCTTCCAGCAATAACCTAGTTGCCACGTAGTTCCCATGTAGTCTCCTATACAAGCATTAACCATTGCTTAGCTTCATTGGGCAATCAATTGAGAGCTGCAGAAAGCTAGCTGCCAGATTAGCTGGATTAACTTAATTAGCAAAAGCTAGCACTCCATGATGTCACTAATGACAGTTTTAACTAACATAATCCAAACTACTGACAGGTGGGAAACAAGCTAGTTAGTTTCTCCAACAATGCACCATACTGTGGTAGTTTAGCAGTGAACTTCAGTACATTTATGTTTGGGAAACACATCCCTGAGTGAAAGTGTGCCTGAGTGATTGGCAAGAGGAGCATGGATCTCGGCAGGAATCGGTGTGTAACGATTGTGCGGAAAAGACATATTGCATCATTTCATGTATTTCAGCATTGTTACGCATGGAAATATCAATACTTTTAACAACAGCAGACAGTAGTATGAAGCTCTATGCTTGGCTGTTTTATCTCATGAGCGATGTTCAAGAGTGGGTGACGGCTTTAAATCTGTGAGCCTGAGGGGAGATGCTTGGGTTTAGGTAGAATCTGGTGCTTAGATTCAGAGTAACCGGTCTGTTGCAGTGCTATGGAAACCACGCATTGATCTGCCGAGCTGTGCTGGAGAGGAGTGGCAGAGACAGAGAGAAAGTGACAGACACATCACAGCGCACCGGAGGGGACGAAGAGTGCAGGAGAGACGCGGCTGGAGACAATGATATATGAAATGGAGAAAGACACCTGTGCTGGAGCAAGTAGAATGAAATGAAGAATGAATGTGATTCATTCACATGCTGACTTTGCAAGAAGTGTGTAATTACTGCTCCTCTAGTGGCACCAAGTGGAACAGCAAAAATTAATGGCAAGTTTGTAATTGCCATTTCTTTATGGGTGCAATTATTAATTGTTAATTGGGTGCAATAATTTTTAATTGTTTTCTCAAAGTCTTGTCTTGCCTACCATTGGTCGAAGAAATGAGTGCACCTAAATTAGTTGGGACGCCAGAAATGATTACACGAGTTGACTTTGGCTGGAAACTGGGGGGTTTTCAATAATGTATTTCCTAAATGGTAGCAAGGGCATAGATTTGCTCTTGACATTGGTGGGGACACACATACCTAGAGTGCAAGCATTGAACAGCTCAAATTCTGTTTTGCGCTTTTAAAAACATGATTAAAGTACTTATTAATATAAAATAAACACTTAAAAATACAAATAACAATCCCGTCTCATGCTGCAAAAGTCAATTTACATGATTTTACTGCAGTCTGGCTTTGGGGAGGTATGAATGTTGAGAAATTCAGAGAGGTGTGTGATGCAATTGAACTGTTTTATCCCGATTATTGTTTTTCATAATCATGGAGGCCAAAATTAAAACAGAATTTTAATTAATTGCACTGCCTTAATTAATAATAATATGATGGTGAACTAGTGGCGAACTTGACTTGGTGCACGTGTAAGTTAAGAGTTGACAAGGATTACTTGAAGTCGATTAGATTATTAGTAAGGACATTTCAGTAATTGGTGGATATTGGTGGGGACTCGTCCCCACCGTCTATGCCAATTCTACGCCCTAGAATGTTAGTAAATATTATAACAACTATGTGTTTTTTTTTCAACTCAGGCTCATTATTGATACGTACCCCTGTATTCATTTCTGGAGAATGTGAAATATGTCCTAGGGTATATGTTTTTCTGCAGCTTTTGTTTTCGAGAATCCACCAAAGTCCGCTGTGTACGCTTTTTTAGATCTCAAATTTCTCTCATGGGTGCCATTCGCACCAGCTCTTCTCGAGTAAATCCACCAGAGGCCAATTTCGACTGATTGACTGACTGACCAACTGACCGATACCCTCACTCACCCCCTTTCCTTAACTCAACTGTTGTGTTTGCAAGTCCGTGTGTCTCTGTTCCCTCGTGTTCTCTCTCTTTTTCTCGCTCTTTCCCTCGTCACAGGTCCCGCCCTATTTACATCGGCGATGTCACTAGGGATTGGCTAGAGTGGCGTAACTATAATTACTAGCGATACTTGATACTTGTTGTGGATTGTGTATTCCTGTGTTGTGTGTGTAAATTTGGTTTTCTTGTTGTTCTTTTCCCTCCAGTGCCCCCAAACCCTCCTGTAACCCTGCCCCCCTCCTCTCTCTCACCCAAAAATGAAAACGACCTTATCATTTACTTTCCCTCATGTGGTTTTAAATGTATAACCTGAGGTTTTTTTTTTTTTTCTGAAAATAAATCTGGTTGCTGGCACCCATTGACTTCCACAGTAGCAAAAAAATGACTATGGAAGTCAGTGGGTGCCAGCAACCAGCATTTTTCTAAATAGATTCTTTTGTGTTCAACAGAAGAAGCTTAAATGTTGAACTAGGATGAGTAAATGATGCCAGAATTTTAGTTTTTGGGTGAACAGCCCCTTACATATGACATCCGTATGTTCTGTGTGTATCTGCATGAAGCTCAGTGGGTAGCACAATCGCCTCACAGCAAGAAGGTCACTGGTTCGAGCTTCGGCTGGGTCAATTAGCATTTCTGTGTGCAGTTTGCTTGGGTTTCCTCCAGGTGCTCTGGTTTCCCCCACAGTCCAAAGACATGTGCTATAGGTGAACTGGGTAAGCTAAATTGTCCGTAATGTATGTGTGTGAATGAGTGTGTATGGATGTTTCCAAGTAATGGGTTGCAGGTGGAAGGGCATCCGCTGTGTAAAACATTTGCTGGATAAGTTGGCGGTTCATTCCTCTGTGGCGACCCTAGATAAATAAAGGGACTAAGCCAAAAAGAAAATGAATGAATGAAAAATCATTTAGCTCTTTATATTATTTATATTTATTTTTAAACAAAAAATGTAAAATATTTTAGTAAGAAACATTAATTTTTGTACTAAATAAAGGAAATTTCAAGTTTCCCACTCATAATAATGACTCTGTGGTGGCGTTCATGTACATTCAAATCATACAGTAAATACAATTTTTCTGACATGACCTTAACGGACCATAAATTTGAACCATAACTATTGTTTGTGTCCCCTAGGTGGCTCACATCATTTATCGAGTGCTGTTTATCCACTTAACACGGAATAATAAGTTCAGTAAAAAGCACGTTTATATTGAACATACAATGAAGTAACCATTGAGGAAGCTAAGACTAAAAAAAGATGAATTGCTCAAACACATCTCTTGCTTTAGAACAACTTCCTTTTTTTGAACAAGAACCAGAACACTTTTTCCCACAATGTAAAGATTTCACAACCAAAGGTTTTAATAATCTTGATTTAGAATATTTCAGTCCTTCATTTTAGTACAAAATGTAAATTAGCATTAGGATGTTGTGTTAAGCGTTAAGTTCGTATAAATGCAATTATTTAAATGTACAGTGGGGGAAATACTGTATGTATTAAACACATCAACATTTTATTTCAGAAAACATATTTTTAAAGGTGATGTTGACTTGAAATTTCCCCAGATGTTGATAACAACCAAAGAATTCCATATAAGCAAAATAAAACAAATCTAATTTGTGTAATAAAATTAAATGACACAGGAAAAAAGTATTGAACACATAGGGAGGTGTAAAAAGGCAGTAAAGCCCAGACCGCAGCTGAAATATCTCTTCTTCAGTAACCCTCTGCCCTTCATCATTGTAAATTAATATTAGCTGCTTCAATCCAACATCTACATTACTGATGAAGATGAAACCAGGGTGGACATTTTTAGCAAGACAGTGATCCAAAACACAGCCAAGGAAACTCTCAAATGCTTTCAGAAAAAGAAAATCAAGCTTTGGAATGGCCCAACCAATCACCTGACTTGAATCCAATTAAAAATATAAAATAAAACTTAGATTTGAAAGACGAAACCCACAGAACCATCAAGATTTTTACACTCTGTTGAGGTCAAAAAGATGCTTCTTTTGCTAGCGAGTCCTGTGTGACTTTTATATCATACCATATTCATTCACAATTTGACACTCGCAATCAACAGTGCAAGACCGCAGACGGTAAACAAAACATGTAATAAAAGACATTTTTGTGAACGTTTTCCATTATTCATGGCGGCAAAGTCATTCTCTGCTTTTTAGGACAATCTATATTTGCAGGTATAGTTCAGCCTGAGTACGATATGACTGAAAAACACATTGTTCCTGCAACAAAAAGGGACGTCATTTCGAAGACAATATTTAGTTTCGAGGCAGTGCTGCATTGTGAAATGTTAAAAGAGAAGTGGCAGTCGCACAATATGAAGTAGAAAGGGAGCTTGCTTGTCATTTAACTCTGATGTGTTTTACTGTGAAAGGAAAAAAAAAGATTATTGAAGGCCCGATAAGGAGTTGCTGCAAGGTCAACGCAATTCCTGGCTGAGATAAAGCAGTCAAGCTGTTGGCGGGCAGCAGGAGTCTCTGAAGCCAAGTGATAAAAGCCCCAGCGCTGAGGATGCTGAACGTCTGGGGTGGAAAGGTAACGATAACATAGATGAGCCTTTAGATCCAGGCCACCTATTTGGAGGGGAAATGAAGGGCTGACAAATCAAGTGACGAAAACCGATACGATTAAGAATACTTTCAGAGCCTGCATACAGTGTGGAGATGAGGTGATCTCGATATCTATAATATTTCAGATTTACGTTTATGTTTCCTTTTTGTTTTTGTTAAACCATGTAATATTTGTCCAGTATATGTATCTTATGTGTGTGTGTCAGACTGTTTTTAATTAATTTAATGTTACATTTAATTTGATTCAATTTTATTTTCAAACACATGTAACTTTTGAAATAATAGCGATAAGGCTATACCGTATAAACATGTCTTAAGCTAAATTTGCATGTATAAAGGGTTAGTTCACCCAAAATGAAAAGTCTGTTATTAACGGTCTCATTTTTTTTACAGGTTTTTGCCAGACAAGCATGTTCTTGAACCTTTGTATGATTACAGGTGAAGCACTGTCACATGGAATGTTTTGACAGTATTTTTGATTCCTCTCTGAAAGTCTCACAACCCTTGCTGTCTATGGAGGATGAGCTTTTGGATTTCTAAAATACCTTAAAGGGTTTTGAGGGTTTGGAATGACACAAGGATATGTAATTAATACAAGAATTTTCATTTTTGGGTGCAAAATGTTTTGCAAAATTGATTCAAACAATTTTTATGGGCTGAATTTAAACCAACAAATGTAATTTTCTTATGTTCAGCTTAATTTGTTTGTTTAAATTCAGCTCGTATAAATAGTTTGCAACCACTTACCTTAAAAAAATAAGTAAATCTAATGAATGATTTTTATCAGTGTGGATAACTATTTTGAAAGGTGATTTGGCCAAAATCCTATGAACAAAATAGGTCAAATGTAGCCATGTCGGTGAGCAAAACAGCCATTGAAATTGCTGTACATTATATTAGACTATATTTGCATGTGACAATTACATTGAGATGAACACACTGTATAAATGACATGTTCAAAATTACCACCATAAAATGGTCACACTATTTTCTGACTCACAAACCATCAACATTCCCACCCCTACCCCCCTTTCTCCAACTTCCCTTTCTGTCATCCCACCAAGCACTTTTGTGTTTAAAAGACATTCAAACATAGATGTCTTTGCTAAAACAAGGCTAAATTTGGTCTGTCTTCACATATGCAGTCATTCATTCTTGTCTATTTGATGACTAGTGTAGTTTTGGTATAATGTTAGACCGGGGTGTCGCTAGACCCTATTTACTGGGGCACATGCCCCAGTAAAAATCGCCAGTGCCCCAGTAAATGCTTTAAGATACGATTTATTTTATATGCAAGTGTATTTATTAAGAGGTATTCCCAGAATAAAGGCATTATTCTCTATGTGCAAACGAACCAACACTGATGAAAGCAATGTAGTTTAGCCAAAAAGCCTGACGCACGCACCTCTCCTGCTTGACGCTGACGGGCTGCTCCACTCCCGGTTGTGAACATGCACGCTGAAGAAATAGCTGTGGTGCTCATGCGTTGTGAAACTGGCATAACAATCTTTTATGGGGAGGTGTCGGCACGCAGTGAGTTTTGCAAGTTGACAAAACAAAGTTTAAATAATATGATGGTGATCTTATTTAGATTAAGCATGGCTCCTGATAGAGTTTTTGTATGAAGCAAAAAGGAGGGATGATAAATCAGGGAGGTAAGACTTATTAAACCTAATTCTCTGCCATGTGTCGGGTCTAAGACAACATCTTTTTTTTGTATTCCATTGAATTGTCTAAAGAATTTCATTGTGATAAAATTAATATTCATGCAAAAGATTTCTTAAATTATCTTAGCATCACTTCAGTTTTGTCTGTCGATTGTTTTCCAGTTACATTTAGGATTAATTTTAATTGTATAATAACAATAATACTGTTACCTATTTATATTTATATATACTTATGAATGAATGTTAGATATCTATTTGATTTTTACTGACAGCACAAATTTGGCCTTGTTTTAGTCAGGACATCTATGTTTGTAGACGTCTTGCTCAAAGGCAAAAAAATATTTATATATATATATTTTTAATAATAATTAAAAATAAAACATCCAGTCATTCCCCTCGCTGGCCAGCAGAGGTCACCATCCCCGGAGTTTGAAGCATTACATCATCCATCTAAACTGATTGTGCACACACCTGAACTGAATCTAGTTAACGACCCACGCTTCCTATATAAGCCACACTCAAACACCAGTTCATTGCGAAGTCTTGTTTAGCCCCGGCCAGCATTACTGAGCGGTCTTTCTTGTCTGATCTTCTGAGAATAACCCCGGACTGTTTCTGACTCTGAGTTGCCTTCTGCCTGCCCACGACCCTTGCTTTATACACGGACTCTGAACCACGCTGCCTGCCCTCGACTCAAGCCTCGACTTCGCACTTTAGTGCATATTGGATGTTTGACTGTGACTAATAAATACTGCATAATGGATCCCTCCGTGTCAGTCTCCTCGTTACACCATGTTTAAGAAACATGTTCAAAATTGCAGCCTCAACAAAACTGTACAACAGCCAAGTGGTCATGTTTATTCCACACACCTTACATTGCTAATGGAGACAGAAGAACTGAAAACTAATCTTATAATAAAAATTAAATAAATAACTTATCACTTAGGCCCTGTATAAGAACACAGGAATTTTCAAAAACCCAACTTTTAATGCATATTGGCTGTTTGTCTGCACCAGGAGTGTCCAAACTGGGTCCTGGGGGGCCGGTGTCCTGTAGAGTTTAGCTCCAACTAGATTCAACACACATGCAAGCAAATTTCTAGTATACCTTGAAAGAGCTTGATTAGCTAAACTGCAGGACACTGGCCCTCCAGGACTGAGTTTGTGCACCTCTGGTCTACACGGAATTGTTTTGGATGCAATATGTGAACAGCCCCATACAGATTTAACCTGAGAGATACAGTACAAGCACTGATCTATAATCGATATGTGAATACGAGCCGCACGGGGCCATTACGTTGATGCGATCAAACAAAAGATCTGAACCCAACTCGATTCTTTTATTCGACTCTAAGTCAACTATTTGGCTAAAGAATCAATAGTTTTACACAAGGTGCACTTTTAGATTTAAACCTCAGCTTGATGTTTTCATTCACTTAGATCTGTGTTACACACTGCATGGAAGGTCATTTTCAAAAACGCATAACAGGGGCTCTTTAAAACAGCCAGGAAGTGTAGTCAGGAAGCTGGCCAAAAGGTTTTTTTTTGTCTAAATGGCAGCATTTATTTTATTTTTATGAATATAATTTAAAGTACATTTTTAAAAGCTACATTGTTATGATTATCAGTGATCTAGCAGTTGCAGATCGCTAACGGACTACAAATCCGCCATTATTGACTACAAGATCCAGTCATGCACCACACACACTCACAACCAGTTCCTGATCATGACTGATTGCATACCCACTGCCGGAGGATTGTCAAAGTCTGTTTACATGGACTATTTATACAGCGCACACACACACACACACATCAGTGCTGAGTCTTGTTAAACTGATTGTGAACATAACGACGTGTTTTCCCTGCCTTGTCTTGCTTGACATGCTTTTGACCCTCGACTTGTTTGTTTGTTTACATTGCCTGCTGCCTGCCTGTACTGACCATCTGCCTGCTTATCGACCACGCCTCTGGATTGCCCGTTTACATCTGTTTGCTCCTGTGTTGACTGTTGCTTGCCTGACCATTCTTTGCATAATAAACCCTGCGTTTGGATCCTCACCCCTGTTGTCAGCGTCACTACACATTACACATATAGCCTATTTTTGTAAACAAACAAATCATTAAAGAAAAAGAAAAAAGAAAGAAATAAGAGAGAATTCGTCATTGTTTCACATTTCTGTTCAAGCTTCTGATACAAATCAGTATCTTTACAGATTTTAATGCTGTATGGAAAAAACAGCTAACCATGGGTAACATTCATTCATTCATTTTCCTTGGCTTAGTCCCTTATTTATCAGGGGTCGCCACAGTGGAATGAACCGCTAAGTTATCCAGCATATGTTTTACGCAGCATACGCCCGATTCACGCTCATTCACACACATAAACTACAGCCAATTTAGCTTAATCAATTCACATATAACGCATGTCTTTGGGCTGTGGGGGAAACCGGAGCACCCGGAGGAAACCCACGCCAACACTCCACACAGAAATGACTTGCTTAGCCGGAACTCGAAGCAGCGATTTCTTTGCTTAGAGGCGACAGTGCTAACCACTAAGCCACTGTGCTGCCTTAATCGAATTTCTTTTATTACAATTTAAAATTTAAACAGGATAAAGTTACCAAGATTATCATTATTGTACATGTTGTCTTCGAGAAATATGCAAGCTGTAATTTAAGAGCATCTTTAATTCGAAATCAAATGAGGCTGTTACCTTAATATACACACAACACAAAAGTAAACTTCAGCTTGAATCACAGATAATCACATTATTTCATGAATTATATACTGCAAAGTCAAACGCTGTGTGAATTCAATAAGTGTTCAAGCTCAGCTGTGATGGCGACTATAAGAAGAGGGCCAAGAATGTTTTGTACTCCATCAACTGCAGTGTTTTTTTTTATATTTGTCCATGTGAAACTCTTGATACACAGCAAAACCAGCCTTGTACCTTTGAAAAGCAGCGAAGCCTCCATGACATATTGCTTTTTCCTCCCAATCAAAATATGATTCAGACTTTTTTTCACACCTGCTACTGTCCAATTATAGCGGCGCTACACTCGGATGGAGGTATCCATTTCCCCCAGCCCCTCTTTGGGGTGTATTTCATTTGCCGTCTTGAATGGACACCAGTGGATTACTGCGCTCAAGAAGCTGTGAAATCCCTTCTGAGACCTTGAACAACCAGGATCACTACTGTGTGCCCTTTCAACAAATGCCACCAAGGGCAAACCAGTCCTCCTGAATACAGAGAGAAACCCTAACCGCACACTAGCACTAAAACACACTGTCAGCCCATTCATATAATTTCAGTGTTATAGAGTTCAGTGTTTAAAAGGTCAAACCAAAACTCAAGTGCAATTTTTGAAATGATTATTTTTAATCATTTCACAAAATCTGCAATCAATATTTCATCCTACGTAAATATTTTCTTTGTTTTTTTAATCTATCTAGTGAAATTTATAGATATTTCGCCTTATCCTCTAAATCAGAGATGCCCAAAGTAGGGTCCGCAGGCCAAAGTTAGCCCATTGTATTTGACGTAACCCCTTTTTTTGTACGGAACCGCTTGTGTTTTATTGCTGAGCTACAAAAAAGCTAACTGAAATGAAAAGTTTCAATTAAATGTTAATACTGTAAATACTGTTAATACTGTAATTAAATGTTTTAAAAAATGTAACTCAACGGATAGAGGACTACGCAGAAGACATCGGCGAGCAAATCAAAGCAAAAACTAGTTTAACTGTTATAAATAAATTGTTTTTACTGTAATAAGTTCATTTCTAAAATGAAAATAAAGTATTACTTCATATAAATCAATGATTTCTAATTATTTTTAAATATTATTTAGTAAATTTAGTAAATTACTAGGGCCAGACAGAATTAGCTCACATTTTTTGCTATTTCTGCTGAGAATTTTGGAAAAAATCTGCGGATTTATGCTGAATTATTTTGGGAGTATCATAACTAAAACCTTAATATATGAAATAAAAATAACAGGTTTTTAACTTTTATTTAATGTCTACAATGCAAATCCATCTAGATCCACTCATTTAGTAAACAAAGCAAGGCTCTAATTCATCTACTAAAAGACTAAAATTATTACTTTACAAACTATTGTAAATACATCAAATGAACATTTTCATATTTGTCAATAATATGACTGAAATCAATTTAAAAACTGAGTAAATATAAATGTACACATATTTACACAAGTAAATAAATAGACAATAATGGGCTAAAAATCTGTGTGCGCAGATTCTGTCGGCCTAGAAATTACTCAATGGTAACTATATTTACCTTCGGTCCACTAGCCTTAATCAAGTTTGGTTATTGGCCCTTCATAAAAAAAAGTTTTGGCACCCCTGGTCTACACTATGGTGTCTGTCTAGTGTAAAAGTCTAAAAAATACCTGAAAGTGCAGTTCGTGGCCTTCAAGCGAGCCCTTATGTGACAAAGTAGTAACCTTCTCTAACAAAATGCCACAGCTTATTGCCGAGACGAGTCTGTTGTAGCATCTTCAAGAGGAGACCTTAGTTGGCTTTGACAGGAGGGAGGAATCGTGGACAGTTCAGCGAGGCGATACTCGAGAGATTATTGGAACGGCACCCTCTCCTCCACTGAACTCAATTGAGGTGTCGTTCCATCATGGCGACAAATCATTTAAGAGCGCGAGATGGAGCATCCGCAAATGACAAGAGGCCGATAAATAAAAAGACGCGCACTTTTCCTTCAGCGGGAACGGTTTTAATAAGGCAGTGAGTGTAATCAGTGGCTTCACTAGTGCCTGCCTCCATATAGCCAGGCATGATTGTCCGCCAGGGACGGTGATTTATGAGGGCAGCCACAGCAGTGGCTTCTTGCTTGATTACATGGCTGCCTGCAAATGCATGCAGCAAACAGATATTAAATCAGCGGGGCATATTCGGATGACACCGCACTGAGGGGAGCGTGGGCGACGGGCGTCTGCGGCTCGGCGTGAAAGCCTGCATGGAAACGGGGAATTATGTTTCCAGAGGTTTTGATGAGTTTGCCCACGTTTTGGTGTACGGCGGTCATTACTTGTCATGAGATTGTAAATACTAAAGATGGTTTCGCTATTATTATGACATGTGGGTTACATGCGGACCCATGGTAATCGCTCGATGGGAAAAGGGCAAATGGAAGAAATGAAAGGGCGCTCTGTGGCTCAAAAGTGCCATTGTGTGTTTTTCCATCATAAAGGCCTAGATTTTTGTGTGTATTGAGAAGCTGAGTTGGCTAATAATTAATGATCATGATTGTTATCTAGATTTTTTTGTTGTGTATGGAAACAAACTGAGCTTTGTTTTGAAGAAACACTCCAATTTTAAATTAAATAATTTGATTCCACTTTCATTCCAGTGTTATAGTAAAGAAATTTTGCTGCAGTAACATAACTGCAGCAGGCACAACTATATTACAGCTCCTGAAAATAGTCCCCTGTGACTTCTAACTGTGCGTTCACATTAAAAACGCCAAAAGCGTCAAAGTGGCCTGAAGTCATTCATTTTCAATGGGAGCCAGTGGCGATAAGCGGTGAGGTGTGGCGTCGAGGAGTGTTTAAATCAAGTCAATTTCATGGTAATGAGCTATGATGCTGTTTGGCGGAATGTGAAAGTCCATCACTTGAGAGGATTTCAGAGAACACAGTCCTGTGAACTTTGGTTCCGACCACAGTTGTTGTCAAGAGTTTGAATATTGCGGTTGCCGGATTTCTAAATATTTACGATGTTTTATTACAGAAAAAAGTTCCATACATTAAAAAAAGTTACTAGCTAGTTACTGATGTGCATTAATGTTATATACAGTTGAAGTCAGAATTATTAGCCCCCTTTGAATGTTTTATTCTTTTTTAAATATTTCCCAAATGATGTTTAACAGAGCAAGGAAATTTTCACAGTATGTCTGATAATATTTTTCTTCTGGAAAAAGTCTTATTTGGTTTGTTTTGCTAGAATAAATGCAGTTTTACATTTTTTATGAACCATTTTAAGGTCAACATTATTAGCCCCTTTAAGCTAATTTTTTCAACTGTCCACAGAACAAACCATCGTTATACAATAACTTGCCTAATTACCCTAACCTGCCTAGTTAACTTAATTAACCTAGTTAAGCCTTTAAATGTCACTTTAAGCTGTATA
Organism: Danio aesculapii; assembly: GCF_903798145.1. Taxonomy (NCBI): domain Eukaryota; kingdom Metazoa; phylum Chordata; class Actinopteri; order Cypriniformes; family Danionidae; genus Danio; species Danio aesculapii. The sequence continues at coordinate 24,869,980 of NC_079456.1, read as the reverse complement.
GAGACATCTTGAAAAACATCTAATAAAATAGTATGCACTGTCATCATGGCAAAGATCAAATAAATCAGTTATTAGAGATAAGTTATAATTATGTTATAACTATTATGTTTAAAAATGTGTTGAGAAAATCTTCTCTCCGATAAACAGAAATTGGGGGAAAAAACAAATGGGGGTGAGGGTAATAATTCAGGGGGGCTAATAATTCTGACTTCAACTGTATATTTTTTTTTTTAAAAAGCGGGATACTCATGCAACAATACAAAACAGTATTGCTGCTTCAGAATATTTTAGACATATGGACACATATTGAACCTATGGAGCAAAGCCACCACATGCAACTTGATCCTCTATTGTTAAATGAATTTGATAAAAAGTTTGCAACATTTTAACGGTAGAAAGCACAATTTATTCGGGAATGTAAGTGATTTGTAGATAATGCTGCAAAAGCTCCTTTAAATACGAGATTAGTATAGCGAATTTTTTGTCGACAGGGCGGTCAGAGCGAACTTTGACGCTCTCACCGCCTTCGATGTGAACGCACAGTAGCATGACCGACTCACGTTCCCAGTGTAAGCAGGTGATCATGCTTGTTATATTCATGGAAGTTAATCAATTTTCAGGCACTGTATAATATTATTATTACGCTGGAAGGAGAGTACATCAGTTCCTAGCCATATCGGGGAAGAAAATAGCAACATTTGATTTTCTGTCGATCTTAGCACTGCTTTATAAAGCTCCAAAACCTTTTGTTTGGAATCAGTGGTTTGGAGGGTGTATCATATTGGCAAGTTGATATATTTCAGTAAATAGACTTTGCTACATCATCACTACTTCAATACATTTTGAAAATTCAATACATAATCTCAATTAAGTTTTACGAGTTTCTATGAGTTTTATTGAGACCTTTGTAAAATTAAAAGAAGTAATATTAGTTATTAGTCTCTTGTTGACCTGTACAACAGCATATAAAACATAATAAGCCTTGAAAAATGTATAAGTAATGTGGATTTATATAGCACATTTATCGTGTATATGGCCATACACCCAAAGCGCTTCACAATGATGAGGGGGTCTCTCCACACCACCAACAGTCTGCAGCATCCACTTGGATGATGCGACGGCAGCCACAGGACACCAGTGCCAGTGCGCTCACCACACACCAGCTATAGGAGGAGTGGAGAGACAGTGATGAAGCCAATTCGGTGGATGGGGAGGATTGGGAGGCCATGATCGTAAGGGCCGATGGGGGGAATAGAGTTACACCCCTACTCTTTACAAGTGCCATGAGATTTTTAATGACCACAGAGAGTCAGGACCTCGGTTTAACATCTCATCTGAAATATATGTATAAAAGAACACATATTATGCAGGCACTTAATATTTAATAATATTAAATGATAAACTAAGTGCATTTACAGGTTGTACAATAAATTTAATTTCAATTTGGAAAAATAAAACAGTGAAACAATTGGTTCAAATGTTTGGAAGCTTTGAAAAGCTTTGTTTCTCCCATCACTAGTACCCAATGTAACTTCAGAAAAGTCAAGCTTTAAATAATAAACTTATCAAAATTCTATGGCCATTTTTGAGAGAGATGCAAATGGTCCAATCCGATTCGATCTAAGCCACAGGTGTCAAATCCAGTTCCTGAAGGGCTGCAGCTCTACACAGTTTAGATTTAACCCTAATTAATAATTGAGTCCTTCAGGCTTGTTTGAAACCTACAGGTAAGTTTGTTGAAGCAGGGTTGGAACTAAACTGTGCAGAGCTGCGGCCCTCCAGGAACTGGATTTGACTCCTGAGATCTAAGCTAAGCTAAAAGTGCTTCCGCCAAACACTGAGATTGGCTGAATGGATTAAAAAAACTGTTTATCTCCAGGGGAGTTTAAAAAAAATAAGCATTTTAAAATGGAAGTTAAAAAGAACTTCATTGTGTTGGGTTTTTGTAAATCAATGTGAATGCTGTTGTGCAAACCTTGATGCACATCAAACAAGTGGACAGAGACCACTGAAGCTTTTGGTGTCAGCCCACTTACAAGCAATATCTGGTGTAGCTCGACTGAAATATCCAGATAAGTGAACACAATATAGACGAAAGACTATTAAATGATACAAAAACAGGACATGAAGCCACAAGATGTGACCATAAAAGAGAAAGGAATCACACACACACGCACACACACACACACACACACACACACACACACACACACACAAAATATAGCCCTAAAAATTAAGATTTACATATTCTGATTTAATATAAAATTTCCATCCATTTGGATTACATACTTTTAACATTATTGAACTAATAAACTTTATCTGATTGATATTTATTTTTTTGTTAAACATAAATTAAACAAATGAGAACAAGATTTATAGCAATAAATCCAATGTGTTTGAAATGCTTCTTATTAATTCTAATTAATTCTTATGGAGCTGTGTCAATTATGCCCCTGAATTTCATGTAAACCAATTGAACCTTTCATTTATTCATATTAAATTCATATATTTTAACTAATTAAATGTAACAGAACTGACAAATTAAATAAAATCAAAAGGTTACAAACAGTTAATGATAAACTTAAGCATGATTTTTTTTTAGTGCAAGCAATTCAGTTTTTTTCTCATTATAGTCACAATAGGCATCAGAAATGTGTTTACTTGCACCAGATGTTCATTTTCTTGTGTGACACTTTAGAAGCTGATAAAAAGCAGTCACACATTTGCACATACAACAAACACATTTACAAAGTGTGAACTTTGTATGAAATTCATATAGGCACTTTGTTGAAGATGTATGTTAAAGGAAATAGAAGAGTTCAGAATGTGAACGCTATTGAGATTTTTCTTCGCCTTTTTTAAAGTAATTTAACATGTTCCATTCATATTCTGGAGTCATCTAATTTTGTCAACAAAGTGTGAAAATATTGATGGTTCTGTGGGTCTCGTCTATCAAATCTGATTTTTAGTATGTAGTTTCAATTGGATTCACATCAGGTGATTGGCTGGGCCATTCTACAGCTTGATTTTCTTTCTCTGAAAGCATTTAAGAGTTTCCTTGGCTGTGTTTTGGATCATTGTCTTGCTGAAATGTCTACCCTGGCTTCATCTTCATCATCCTGACAATGTAGATGTTGGACTGAAGCAGCTAATATTAATTTACAATGACGAAGGGCAGAGGATTGCTGAAGAACTAGCATTTACTGCTTTTCTATACCTCCCTTTCTTCATGTGTTCAATACTTTTACCCTGTGTGATTTCGATTTATTACACGACTTAATTTGTAAACTAATTACATTTGTTTTCTTTTCATTTATGTATTTATTTGGTTGTTATCAACATCTGGTGAAGATTTCAAGTCAACAGCACCTTTAGAAATATGTTTTCTGAGAAAACTGGTGACAAGTTCATCACTTATTTTCCCTGCTGTATCTCGGTCAGTTGGTCAGTTGCTCAGTCCTCATTTATATAGGTTTTTACTGCTTAATAAGCATATATGCTAATGTGTGCATGTACACATATGTGCATAAATTTACAATAAATGAGCACATTCTCTCCTCTCTCTCTCTCTCTCTCTCTCTCTCTCTCTCTCTTTCTTTGTGTGTGTGTGTGTGTGTGTGTGTGTGTGTGTGTGTGTGTGTGTGTGTGTGTGTGTGTGTGTGTGTGTGTGTGCGTGTGTGTGTGTGTGCGTGTGTGTGTGTGTGTGTGTGTGTGCGTGTGTGTGTGTGTGCGTGCGTGTGTGTGTTGCTTTCAAAGAAATGAATTCCCTGTAAACGCTCTACAGCAATAACAAAACACAGTGAATCTCATCAAAAACAAATATGGCACTGAGGAACCGAGAACATGTTTTAAAAAATTAGGACAACAGAATTTTTTTCCTGTGCGTCTTAAGCACAGGGTACTGGTACAAAACAGCAGAAGCGAAAGACACGCGGATCACATTGCTTTAACATTATTAATGAGTATGGAGTTCAGGCCATTAAACTTTAAAATATTTTAGCAATAAATTATTCAAAGTTTCTTTTTGTTTCAACTCTACTGAAAGAGAGAAAGTTGCAGTCTGGAGCTATAGAACTGTTTTATGGCCGGTTTGGTGTTGTAATATTTAATACTGAATTAAATTTCTTTGGATTTTTTTTTTTTTTTTTCATGTATTGTTGACAACATAACCATAAGCAGGATAACCGATGTTGTTGTTTAAAAAATGACTAAAACAGTCATAATTCTTTTTGGTAAATTCATAAAGAAAATCAATTGCCTCGTTCTTGCAAAAGGCAATGAGGCACCTTTTGTGAAAACCAGAGATTAGGGAACAGCATTAAATCACTTGACAGAAAATGTGGAGAAAGAAAAAGCAGGGATAACTGGGATTCTCAAGAGAGGGGGAAAACGTGTGTGTGTTGATTCTGTGTAATGCATTTACAGAATGGCACAGTGCCACCCGATGGATTTGAAATGACACGTTTTTTATTTTTGTTTTATAGACCAGGGGTTCCCAAACTTTTCAGCTCACAACCCCCCAAAATTACCATGCCAGTGACTCACGACTCCCGATATCCTCTGAGGTGGTTATAAATATATAAACCTTACACACACCGGCGCACACATACCAATAGGCTCAACTTTATTCATCATTTCATTTTTAAAAACGCCACTCGGAGACTATCCTCCATGTTCAGTTGTGGCCTGTATTTATTTTTAGTGTACGTGAGTGACGTGAAGGTGTCAGAAAGTTTAACCTGGTGCCATAAAATCAATGCCATCTCTTTAATATAACAATCATCCCAGGGGGTTTCAAAAAAAAAAAAAAAAAAAAAAGGAAAGGCTGATGGCTTTTTATTTGCATGATGTTTTTTATGTAACTAGTAGCCTAACTAAAAAAAAAAAAATTCTTCAGTAGGATATGGATAAAATAGTAAAATATGGTAATTCTAATAGTTTAATAAAATGAATTAGATTTTTGGAAATCTCTAAGCGACCCCCACTTTAGGAACCACTGTTATAGACTATTTTCTCAGGTTATTACAACTTTGAGGCATAACTTTATATGTGCTTCTCAGTTAAAAATTAAACAATGACCCACATATTTTGTATAAAAATAAATTATATGAACAATTGGGGCTGACAGCATATGTTTTGGGTCATCGTAACTTATTAAACTAAGTTAATCATGTTCTAACTTAATTTTATAAGTCACACACCATCACACTCACATCAGTTTAACATGATATGAGTTCATTTGGGCTCATAAGGTTAATTTGATTCAGCTTAAACATTTAAGGCAACGAGGATATTTTTACAGTGTAGGCTACCTTTTGTAACATAATTATTGCTACACTGTTAATAAACATTGTTCAAAAAAGGAATAATGTTACATTATGTACATGTACGCATTACATTTAAAAAAAATAACAAGTAACTCCGTATAAATAGGCATTTTAAGAAACACACATTCAAATCCACAACTGACAAAACAAGCGCCAACATTTGTTTTTCAAAAAAATATAAATAAGTGACGTAAATAAGTTTATACTCACTGCTGTAATTTCAATTAAATAAAGAATTCAGTTTATTTATATGTGCCTCTCTTTTAGATGAACTTATAGTTTTTCTTTGTTTTACAAGGATGTTTTATTTGGTTTATACCATGTTCTTAAAGTAAAGATAAATATTGTCTAATAAATCTATTTAATTTACTAGTAAAAAAAAATTGTATACCCAAATGCTAATTTTTGTCTATTAAAATCAATAACACTGTGGGAATCTTACAGTATTGTCTCTTTTCTATGTATGTATATATATATATATATATATATATATATATATATATATATATATATATATATATATATATATATATATATATATATATATATATATATTTGGCATTATTTTTCGTTTCTCTTTTTGTTTTGGTATGTTCTGTTGTCTATTTTTTGTTGTTATAGGGTGTATACCTTTTCTGTATATTTTTGTACTCTTGTTGAACGTTCCAATAAAAAAAAATCAATTAAATAGAGTTTATATTGTTTGTTTATATCACTATTCGCCCATCAAATACGCGTGACAAGTGTTACATTTCTCAGCGTATATGAAGACGGACCAATCACTGTCGTTTGTGAATTTGAATCAGCCTTTCACTGCTGCATATTTTTTTTTTTCAGTATATTGTCTTATTAAAAATATACATACCTTTAAGCATAAGTCACGCCCAAATCATTATAGAGATTAAATGTTAAATATTTGTAGTAAGTCAATATACAAGTTAATATTTTCGTTAGCTTTATGAGCCACTACGGCCCCCTAGAGGAAAATACGAATGTTGCTTCATATGTCTAATGATATGGACAGGCTGGAGGAATATTTGGCAGACTCATGAAGGGCGGAGCTTTATACGTCATATCAATGTTGTTCCGGTTGATAGGTACGCGTGTGTTTTGGACTTTGATATAAAATACAAGAAACGTCTTTCTTTACATGTAAAGCTGGTAATATCTTTGGACGGCCTTATTTATTGAGCTACGCTCGACGTTATTAACACTCCGCAATGTTTACAAGGGGCTGTTTCTACAAATCCAGACAGGCTTATCAGATTCTAAGGTCATTATAAATATAATTAGTATTAGGCATATAATTTAACATATTTCATATTTACATTTAAATAAACTACGTGTGTCTCAAGTGCGACTGTTTTAATCTGTTCTGGACTACACAAGTTAGCCCATTTTAGCAGACAAAGGCGATGTTGTATTTGGGGTCATTAGATGTCTAAATCCCCCCTGTGATCTGATCAGATTACAGTCTAGCTGTGAGATCATTGTTAGTTAGTTGATTCAAGAGGAGACCACAGCAGTTTGAAAATGATTGACTTAAATTGCCAGTCGAATTCTCTTGTATCTGCATTGACTGCATTTGCTTTCCTTGTATCTTCAACATGTTTCTTTTACAGACCGGTGATTATTACAAGGTCATCCCATGTGTTAATCTCTGTCTGTTGTTGTGTAAATGATGGCTTCTTTTCTTCTCTGTTTGAACCTAAATTCCTGTGCTTTATCTAGAATGGGGAACTTCTCGTCATCTGCGCCTGGGTTGTCAAGCTCAGCTTGTGGTCAGTTTGTGCAGGTAAGCTTTATCATCCGAAAATTAACCATGGTTTTAATCAGGTAAAGTGTAGCAACTGTTTATTGTTTGATTTTTGTCATATTGTTAAAAGCAGTTTACTACATATATCATGTATCAGTTTTACATATATCATGGTTAATTTGTTGTTACTGCGGTTTACAGCAACAATTTTTAAAATAAATAAATCCATGGTTAACTTTTATAATATATATATATATATATATATATATATATATATATATATATATATATATATATATATATATATATATATATATATATATTTGTAAACAGTTTTTTCCAGATTTAATAAAGATTTTTATTTGCAGTTCTTTTTCTTATTTCTCAAAACCTAATTTCCAGTTTCAATTTTTTTTAGAGATTTTCATTATTTTCCAATTTTTTTTTTTTTGTCCAATTCTTTATTTTTTGTTTGCAAAACTTTCTTTTATGTTGCAAGCATATATGGCCCTAGATTAACTCCATACTAACCTGATAAGACAAACTGTCACAATTACTCCGTTATGTCATTCCAAAGCTTGTTTTATGCGGTCTAAAAAGATACAATAAAAAAGATATTTTGAAAAAATGCTTGTGACAAAATAAATTCTTGTTAAAGAGAATCTTAACAGTTTGATTACCAACATTTGTCAATATCTGCTGTTATTACAACATTAATTGTTATAACTTTATATTGTAACTTTAAATTAACCTTGTCTTTTCTGTACTAATGTAGTACAACTGTTGTCACTACACTTTTATTATAAGAAAATCATGTTAATTTACACAAGAGCATAAACTCTGGTAAACCCAGATTGGTTGTGCTATACTAAGATTATTTTAACCACAGTAGTTGTTGATAAACTGTGATTTTGTAATCAGTTTAAAAAAAAAAACACTCTGCCACCAAAAAAGAAAGATAATCTATGATGTCACAAACTTTTAGTCCAAAACCCATAATTAATTTTGAATTTGAAATATTGTTTTAGGTAAATTATATCTATGTTCTATTTTGTTACTTTATTTGTGGTCAATATGTTGTATTTTTATGTAATTTAAAGTATTTAAATTTTAAAAAGTATTTAAATTCAAGAAAGAAAGAATCAGCTACAGAACCAAAAGTAGGTGGTGTTTCCATTACCCTTTGAATTGCACAAATTGAAATTGTGAATTGAAAATGTGCCTTATACAAGTTGGTGTAATAGAAATGAGCTGATATTTATGTGCAATGTATGGTTATGACCACTAGATGGGAAACTAACATTATTTAACAGCATAGACAAATTAAAAGGAAATCCTTGATGTTTAACCATGGCTAGCTTTATCCATGTGGCTTTCTCATGATTATGCTGTATTTACACAATGTTGTGATTATTATAATTTTGAGATGACAGCACCATAGAATTATGTAATACTATGGCAAATTTATCAGCACCTATATTAATGTTTGGTGGTCAGGTAGTATAAGCCATGGCTTTAATTCTCTGCTAATAAATTGAGGAAGTCAATGTTGTTTGTTTTTTTTCAACCAAGCTGGAGTCTTATAATTACAGCATAGTATGAACATCATCAAATTAAAAATGCTGCGATTTAACTGAATAAAAAATATCTCTGTATAATTTAATTTTCCATTTAAATCAAACTAGATCAATATTAATATTTCTTGTTTTGCATATTAATATTTCTTGTTTTAATTGTTTTAGCAGTTTTTAACAAAATCATCATAATAAAAATAATTTTAACTCTATCAAACTGCACAACCCTGATATATTCTATAATATATCCTGTCTTCAGGATGTTTTTAATTTTTTGTAACCTTGAATATATTTTTTTTTTAATCAGGATATTGTGTCCAGTAACTGTGTTGTAATATTCTCCAAAACCACATGTCCTTACTGTAAGATGGCAAAGGGTGTCTTTAATGAGATTGGAGCTACGTATAAAGTTGTTGAATTGGATGAGCACAATGATGGTCGACGTCTCCAGGAGACTTTAGCGGAACTGACAGGTGCCAGAACAGTAAGTCTGGTCATTTATTTATATCTATAAAAACCATGTCATGTGTGCAAATTGAACTTTTACATGCAAGTCAGTATGTTTCTTTTTGTCAAATATTGTTGTTAACCTTAAATCTTTCAGGTGCCAAGAGTCTTTATTAATGGACAGTGCATTGGAGGAGGCTCGGATACAAAACAGCTCCACCAGCAAGGAAAACTTCTGCCTCTTATTGAACAATGTAGGCCTTGCTGTTTAAATATGGCACCTGAGGGCTCTGGAAATGGTCAAAATCAACCTCATCAGTGATGCTTGTCTTCGTACTGTGCATTTATATTTCTTGGTCACCTTTGAACAGCCTAAATACAAATTAAATGGTTTAAATGTATATGCTGCTGTATGGAAAAAATACCTGCCTGATTTAATGACAATTAATGAGTATTGTTTTAGAATATTCCTGAGCATTTTGTTTTCATGTAAAATGTAACCCCAGATAACGAAAGTGTTTTTACTTTTTATGTTACAAACCCCCAGTATTTATGTATATACATATTTTAAAATATTAATGTCAAAAATGTAAATTGTTTTGTTTGTCCTGATTGTAAATCCTCAAACTCCAGCTTGATTTATATAAAACCCTATTTTTTACATCATTTAAAAAATTGTTTTGTACTTCTGCCTCTTATTGCCTTCTAGACATGGTCAAAGTCAACCTACTCAGAGATACTTTAGCAATACTTCAGTATAAAATAGAGATAATATATTTGTGTCTTAAAATGTATACTAAGCTGCTGTCTGGAAAAAAAAGACGATAACAATTTAACGACAATGCTATTACTATTGATATTTCAATGCACTGTATGTTTTCCTGTAAAATGTAATAGGCCTACCAATTTATGACACATGTTTTAATTACATTTTTAAGTGACAAAACTACAGTAGTTATGCTGTATGAGCAAATCCATGCCAACATCAACCTTGCCATGAGAAAAAAAAAAAAAAAGTTTTCACCAACTTTTTTTTAGGTTTTTTTGTTTAGGCTTGTATTTTACAGTATTAAACTGTATTATTACAGTATACAGTACTGTATTTTAAACAAAAGAAATGCTGTGATTTAACTGAATAAAATATCTTTATGTAATGTGAATTTTCTATTGTAAAATAATTTTATCTTAATTTTACATCAAACTATGCCAATATTAAGAGTTCTTGGTTTGTAAATTTTACATTGTTTTAGCAGCGTTTAACAGAAAAATCATAATAAAAAATTATATCATATTGTACAACCCATATAGACACAACCTGACAAAAGTCTTGTCATCTATTCAAGTTTTAGGAACGACAAATAATAACTTGACTTCTAGTTGATCATTTGGCATCAGAAGTGGCTTATATGAAAGGCAAAGGCCTCTAGATTACGCTTATTTTACCAAAATAAAATATCATGACTTTATTTTTAATTATTTAATTAGGACAGTAAGGTCTGACTCAGACAAAAGCAGTATTTTACAGTACTGTAAAAATACTCAAAAATTTCTCTGTTAAAGTATTTAAAACTATTACATTTGAGTACCAAAGTCATACAAGTGTCAATTTCACATCAGTCACATCCATAACGAAGCTTTTTCCTCATAAATGCAAAAATATAAAATAAAATCAATAATTTTTTATATATAGTAAGACATTAGCTTTTAATTAACATTGTTTCTTTTGGGTTGTGCAGTTTAATTCACATAACTTCTGCAAAGTATGTTGTACACTGTAAATTCGCAGACTTTTTTGGTCACATCCATGTTTTTTTTCTTCATTTAAAATATTAAAAATGTTTACAGATTGACATTTTTCCGATCCCATAACTCTGTGGTGAGTTGTTTTGGAAAATATAAACAGAAGTTTCAAAATAATGTTAACATACACTTTCTTTGTGTATTTATGTTTTAAGTTTTCACTGTTTAAGTTTTTATGTAAATCCACAACACTGGAATTGCTCGAATACATTTAAAATGAAAACACAAACAAAAAATGGATTAAAATAAAACCTTATTAAACCATGTAAACAACAGCTTATTTAAACTGGAAATATGTAGAAATGTCAGTAGTAAGGAATAGTGTCGTGACTGAACACTAAAATGGCTGAACGAATAAAAATAAGCCATTTTAGTGCGCTATAATTACACTATATGCTTTTTTTAACATTTACATTCACTATTTTAGTTTAATAACCAACATTACCTTTAAAAAAAAACACTTGTGAATATAATAAAATATACCAAAAAATACTCACGAACACTCCAGAACACGCGGAGGCAGAAGCGCGCGCCTTACGCTTTCTGGCTCCACATGAAGCAGAAGAATGACGCACGTCGAAAGGAATGCCGGGAAAACCACTGTGTGTGTGACTGAATGAGTCTCATTAGCCTTGTTTAACCGCTACACGGGCACACTTTTTCTGTTTACTGTAAGATAAATATAATTTTAGAAATGGCGGGAAGCGCTGGGGAATGGTGTCTCATGGAAAGCGACCCGGGAGTTTTCACAGAGCTGATAAAGGGCTTTGGTGAGGAATTATTGTATTTCTTTAATTAGCGGTGCGTGGAGGTGCGCTAGTGGTGCTTCAGTGATTTAGACTGCAAATACGATTGATAATGTGTGGTTTATGTAGTGTTTGATTGGGTGAAATAATCCACATAAGCAGATTTTTGAACGGGTCAGTGAATGAATCAGCGCTGTTAATTAATGCACAATGACAGCTGCCTCCCTCACATTCGTGTGTAAATGTCAGTGGTCCTGTCTGAAAAATACTGAGCAGCCTTATAGTATAAACCATATCATATGTGTGTGTTCTGAATGGTCGAGTCATATTTGTGCATCACAGAAAGAACATTTTGATATCATTATTTTATATGCATTATTAATTAATTTAGGTATAGTTAGTTTTATATTCGGACATTCAAACATTCTCCTTAATATAATTTTTGAAAAATAATCAGCAAATTCTAAATAATGAAATTATATTAGCACCCAATGACTATCAGATGTGTGCAACATTGTTCACAGTCAAATAAATAGTGCTAATGTTGTTTTCAAGTCATACTTGCATGCTAATTCAGCCTGAATATTCAAAGTAGAGTGGTAAACGATATAGGAGCCGTTAAATGAACAAATGTGCGAATATAAAACCAACTTTACCTCAATACACTCAATAGCCACTTTATTACGTACACATTACTAGGACGGGTTGGACCTGCTTTTGCTTTCAGAACTGCCTTAATCCTTCGTGGCGTAGATTCAACACGGTACTGGAAATATTCCTCAGAGATTTTATTCCATATTGACATGATAGCATCACACTATTTGTCCAGCTGCACATGATGCAAATCTCCCTTTCCACCACATCCCAAAGGTGCTCTATTGGATTGAAATCTGGTGAATGAGGAGGCCATTTGAGTACAGTGAATTTATTGTCATGTTCAAGAAACCAGTCTGAGATGATTTGGAGTTTATGACATGGCCGTTATCCTGCTGGAAGTAGCCATCAGAAGATGAGTATACAGTGGTCATAAAGGGATGGACATGGTCAGCAACAATACGCTTATTTCAAGCATCAAACAACATCACAATCTCTTTAAGAGTAATATGCTCATGTGTCCTCCTAGGCTTCAGTTCCTGGCAGCTGGTAAACACCATGGGGATGCTTCCCTGCTTCAGCCTATGTAACTCGGTGAGCGATAAAACACTGCAGTCCTCTGTAGCACATCCTCGTGTTGTCTGTAATAGTGTTGTCCCGTTACTGAAGTTTTAAAACTATCTATTTCCCGCTAAGTTAACATTGAAGCGCCGCTGACTCGACTGATCTTCATGGCTGCTTTGCGCTCCAGTCTCCGTGTATCTGTGTTTGCACTCAGTTTACCGCCCTTCACCCAGTGCAAACACAGATACACAGAGACTCGAGCGCGAAGCAACCGTAAAGATCAGTCGAATCATCAAGCAGATCACTCGGCTCGTCTGTGTTTGTGCTCGGTAAACAGCGGAGGGTGAACTGATGACCTTCTCGGCCAATGACAGTCATTTCTGTTGAGCACATAACCACAATGGCAAATCAGCGCTGTTTTAAGAAAGCCATCAACAGTGCCTTAAATATTAGCGGGAAATTGACGGTTTTTCTTTTAATTCAGTATTGTGACAAGTCTAACATAGGGAAAGAATCAGTTCATTTTCAGTTCAGTTTGATAAAAGACGTCTAAAACGTGTTTGGGAAAGAAAATGTTAGCTAACTAGTGCCATTTCCCTTAAGCTCTGATATCCCTTTTTATTTTCACCATTCATTCAGAATGGACCTTCGGGTCACTCGGAAGGTGGTGAAATGATAAATTTGTGTCACTTTCTCTTCGCTGATAAGATATACAGCCAAGTACACAACGTTCCAATGTAACCCCCTAACGATACTTCTGGATTTCTTTCCACCGCAGCCTCGATTTCGTTTTAAAAATGTGGGCCGTGTGAAATCAGGTGTTGACACGATGCTCAATTGGTACTAATGGGCCCGAAGTGTGCTGAGAAAATATCCCCCACCACCAGCCTGAATTGTTGATACAAGGCAGGATGGATTCATGCTTTTAATGTTGTTGACACCAAATTCTGACCCTCGCTGCAGAAATTGAGACTCATCACACCAGGCAACGTTTTTCCAATCTTCTATTGTCCAGTTTTGGCGAGCCTGTGCCAATTGTAGCCTCAGTTTCTTGTTCTTACAGGAGTGCTGCTGACAGGAGTGCCACATGGTGTGGTCTTCAGCTGCTATAGCTCATCCGCCTCAAGGTTGGACGTGTTGTGCATTCAGAGATGCTCTTCTGCAAACCTCAGTTGTAACGAGTGCTTATATGAGTTTTTGTTGCCTTTATCAGCTTGAACCTGTCTGGCCATTCTGACTTCTGGCATCAACAAGGCATTTGCGCCCACAGAACTGTCGCTCGCTGGATATTTTTTTTTAGGACCATTCTCTGTAAACCCTAGAGATGGTTGTGTGTGAAAATCCCAGTAAATCAGCAGTTTCTGAAATACTCAGACCAGCCCGTCTGGCACCAACAACCATGCCATGTTCAAAGTCACTTAAATCACCTTTCTTCAGATCATCTTGACCATGTCTACATGCCTAAATGCATTGAGTTGCTGCCATGTTATTGGCTGATTAGAAATTTGGGTTAATGGACAGGTGTACCTAATAAAGTGTCCAATGAGTGTATATTAGAGCTGCATGATATTGGAAAAATCTGAGATTGCGATATTTTGTTTTTCTGCAATATATATATATATATATATATATAAGAGAGAGAGAGAGACAGATGAATATAGTTTTATCAGATGACTTGAATAGCTCTATTTGAAAAGAAATAATTCATTTAGAGTGATTGGGGTGATTTTGTGTGGGTGTGAGTCCTGTATTAAAATAGAGCAACAAAACAAGTTAAATAAACAGTGCTTTATGGTTTTTCCACAGAGTCAAACAGTATACAGGTACAGAAAAAGATGAAATGTAAAATAACGCTTTATGGTCTTCATTTTATTATTGAGTAAATTACTTCTTTGTTAAAGTTGCAAATGTACTTTTTGGTGCCTGAATGCATTACACTATTTTGAATTGCCTTTAAAACACATGCAAATGATAAAGTTTCACTCCGTTCTTGTTATACTTTGCAATAAATTCACAAGTCTTACGCATTAACTGTTGTGCTCATCAACTATAAACCAGACTCAACATTGCGGATCCTGCGATATGACTATTGCGGACACACATTGCAATATCGATGCTAAAACGATATATTGTGCAGCCTTAATATATGCTGTTTTTTTTTCCTTTTAATTATTTGCAGTTGTTCCAATTTTATGTGTTAATTATTGATTTTTTTTATTTTTTGGCATTTGTACCTATTTAAAATAAAAGTTATTTATTTTGAGGAGCAAAATCGTGCAACATTAAACATTCTTTTATGTGGAAATAGGATTTTTATAAATACCTCATTTACAGCTAAAATATTGTAAAATATATTAAAAAAATTATATAAATATATAAATAGTTTGAGAACTACATCAACACTTTACAGTTGTTTTT